>NW_015113797.1:170866-173742 GCF_001443285.1 Poecilia latipinna
TCATGTGTTGAAAGCTCTCTGCCTCACAGAGCTCACTGACAGTTGTGACATTACTGAACAGCAGGACCGGCAGTCCTTCAGGGTGTGTGTGTGTGTGTGTGTGTGTGCGTGTGTGTGTGTGTGTGTGTGTAGGTGTGTGTGTGTGTGTGTGTGTGTGTGTGTGTGTGCGTGTGTGTGTGTGAGGGATGACAGCAAACGGAGAAAAACAGCTTGTGCGGCCTGGGATGGCCTGGGAGAGATAGACAGGAGGAGGAGGAAGAGAGAGAAAAAGGAAAAAGAAGAAGAACAGGCTTAGTGAGTTCTTGACCTGACGCCGACCCTGGTTTAACCCCTCTGATCTCTCTGTGAACCCGGGCCCCTCAGCAGGGGCCCCACAACGATCAGGTTGATAGGGATCTTGTGAGTAGACGAGGTTTGTGCTGATTTTCAAATCTCACTTTAACACTTGATTTTTTTCTCTTGTGTCATATGTTTTAATTGATTTTCATTTCAATGTAAAGCATTACATTTGTCCAAGAGGGTATTGTCATTATTTGTATTGTTATGTATTTGACGCCACAGCTGGGCAGCCTGAGACGGAGGTTCAAATCTAAATCCACGATCCAGAAAAGTAATTCAATCTCCATCACATAAAGCAATAGATGAATCTCTTTGGACTCTACGTTCTGATTGACTCTGCCGCACTAATTGAAACATGAAATGGGGGTTAAAAGCTTTATCATTCATTGGTGAATCCTATCAGCAAAGATTTCATTGTCCCTCAGCTTATCTTTTAATTGTTCACATTCAAACCATTTCCGCAGGGGACGATTCAGAAAAAATGAATACTTTTCAAATCTATAGCTCGCTGCACACTTCATCACACCGCATAATTTACGATCGCTTAGTTTGCTATCAAATATGTTCATCTCTTTTTTAAAAAGCCACTTAAAACATTTGAAATATATAAAACCGTGTTTTTGTTTTTAAACACGGTGCAAGTGATAAAAACAGAATCACTTGGTATTGTGAATGAGGTTTGTCGTGTTTAAACCTCATCTAGTGAAAACCATGGTGAGAATCAGAGAGACATCAGAGACATTCTGAAAGAAAATTAGTTTTCACGAGTCTGGAAATGGATTTAAACAGTAAATCAGTCATTTGACCAAACATCAAATGGAGGACATTTCAAAACAAATAAATTTCTCCTGAACGCAGAATCCTTCTGCTGTTCACGTCGAATTGAACAGGTTGAACTTTCATTTGCTCTCAAAGAAAAACATGAAGGAAAGAGAGAAGAATACAGGCCAACACTTCTGGAATGGTATTCTGTGGACAGACGAGCCCAAACCTGAATTATCTGGAAACCCGTTTGGTGTGATGGATTCTGCCATTTCTCAGAGGTCACGTGAGAAAAATGTGAGGCCATTAAAAAAAAAAATGTAGCTAAAACAACACCTTTAGCGATGCAGACTTAAACTTTTATTGCGATATTTTGTGATACTATCACGATAACGATAAAAGTAGCGATAACAGCTATTGATTACTCCTTTGTTTTCGGTGACTGTATTACCGTGACGGCGTGGCGCAGCAACCAAACACTTCATGAAATGACAAACATTCCCATTTGTAACACACTTCTTTGAGAACCAGTCACACAAAAAAAGTGTGGTTTGTATCACTAAGCTGCACACAGTAACTGCATTTAATCATATTTTCATATTTATTAATACTATCATTGAACAAACAGTGGAGGGAAGAGTAACAATAGCAATCCCAACAATGCAGATAGTTTTTAGAGAGCAATTTAATCATCATTAATTGCAATTTATTGTGACGACGATTAATCAAAACAAGGACAAACGGGAGCCAGATACATAAAGTTAACAGCGAGGAGTGACTGAAAGAGAAGTGCTAAATACTGGGAGGCTGATTACTGGAAGAATGGACCGGTACCAGTGAGGCGGATCCAAGGTGCCCACTCACAGCACCTGGCCCCCCAAAACGTCTGCGTACGCCACTGTGTCAGATAGATTCTCTCTGGCCTTTTGAAAGTTTCCAGACAAGCTAGGTTCAGTTTAAAAGGCCCCAAATGTCCCATTCATTTAAACAAAGGTGATTTATCGTGGTGATGGTTTCTTTCTAACAGAGGGATGGAGAAGGAATTGTAAACAGGGACATAAATCTCAGGGGATTTTCCTAATTGCAAGTTGCAGCTCTGTCTGCCTTTTGGCTTTCTCTCGTATCATCTGTCTCTCTTGATTTCTCTGAAAGTGAACCGAAAATGTAGTGGAAACGAAGCCGCGCGTCCCAGAGGCAGACATGGTCAACAAGCGTCCACTGCCCGCTCTGTGAGGCTTCAGAGAGATTTGAAGCATCACAGTGGAAACACATAAATACTGTATGTATGTTTTTGTCTTTGGGTTCTAAACCAGATCATCGTGTTTTATGGAATCAGACTATCAGAGACGTCTCCTTACTTGGTGACGCTCAACTTTCAAAGCATTCAGAAGTGCAGAGAGAGATGGAGCTGAGGTGAAAAACCATGAACAGTGTGAAACAGAAGACTTCATCTAATCAATAGTTAAATTATTAACCAGTTAATATTCAGAGACGATACAGTATGGAAAAGTCTGGAAAATAACATGATTAAAGTATTTCCAGGCATGGAACTATGGAAAATATTGATATTTTCCAACTTTATTCCCTGTCTCTATTAATCGTCCATCCATCTCTTCTGCCTCAAATAAATTTGTCCAGGTTCCATATTTGAAGGTTGACCACTAGCAGATTTTTTTCCCAAAAACTGGTTAAATAAAAGGGCAGTGTTGTGTGCTTTCCAGCCTCATAGTGCCATTTTACAGCACAATCAAGTAACTCTGTTAGCTATGGGTGTT
>NW_015113797.1:177510-199037 GCF_001443285.1 Poecilia latipinna
GAATCAAGGCAACATTCCAGGTCTGTTTTTGATGAGGGGATTACATCAAGCTTTTTGAGCTTTTTGTAAAGCTCAAAAAGTCAACATTACATAATACTGCCCCTTTAAAAATACAATATTTCTGAACATGAACTTAGAAACAAAGGAAGTCTGACACGAGACGTCCTCAGGCTCACTGGGGATTTTCTGTCTGCTCCTTTATTTAGCAGACGGCATGTCAGTCAACGATTCTCCATCCAAACAGACATTGTTTCCATGAAGCCCTTCTCTTCTTGCCAGAAGGCTGGGCTGTTGTCACGCCGGAGCTCGGACTTGTTGCAGCTGATTTATGGGTCTGGAGCCGTGGAGAGAGACAGACAGAGAGAGAGAGAGAGAGATGGAGATGGAGGAAGAGACAAATGGAGAGACAGTGTGGATGAATAGGCCTTGATCACTTGTCTCCTCGCCTTCCTGCCAGTCTGCCTGCCGGGCCGCGGCTCTGTGGCGTGTAGACACCCCCCCTTTTGTAATTACACTTTACGACTTGCTCCACAGTAAATGCTACATAAATCTTGTGATTCCCTCAGATTACATCCCCCCCTACAGACACATAGCCCTTATCATGCAAACATTGTAATCCCTGCCCGCAATTTCCTCCCTTTATTGGCAGTCACTTCTGATTTAATGGTGCTTTGATGATTGCTCAGTAAAATGCTGCATGGGGTGGGATCCATCCTGATTGCACAATGACAGTGTGTGTGTGCGTGCGTGTGTGTGTATGTGTGTATGTGTGTACAGGTTTGTTCCTGTCAGATCTAACTGTCAATGTGTTTGCTGACAGAGTCCAGGCGTTGCTGGTTGTTGTGGGTTCATATCCATCTACAGAGGCCTGTGCAGCCTGAATGGCCATGCTGTTTTCTATTTTAAATCGCTATAAAAACGACGTCCCCTGTGTTCTTCCTGGCACCAGAGCACCATAAAGGAATCTGGACTGAAGAGTTTTATATACCATCACAGTCAGGGTCTGGACCCCCGTGGTTTCTATCTTCCTAAACTGAGGTTGCACTAGCTGGCCGTATCGCGTTCCTCATCCAGTCGCAGTTTGTGGGTGGAACTTCACCCAGATTGAGTTATTGATTACAAATAAAGAGACAGGAAATAAAAATATTAAGACTGCCAACAGGATGTATTCATTCAAAAATGAAATAGCCACAAATAAACTGACTACATGTGGAGCTTGAATCCAAAGGGTTAGGGTTGGGGATGGCGCCATCAGGTTGTGAGAACTACAGATGAGCTGATCTCATTAACATCTGTATCAGTCCCGATAGATCGGGTACAGGTGTCAGTGTGCCCTACCCATGAGGGCAGATCTGTTCAGTGTAGCTTGCCACCATTAGTGTGAGGATGGGTGAATGACTGATTATAGTGTGAGGCGCTTTGGGGTCTTCTGGACTAAATAAAGTACAGACCATTTGATCTTTCGGTTAGCTGAAGCCTGAAACTGAAATGAAATCTCAGATCAAACCCTTCAGGCGACTCGTGTAAATACTGAAAGCAGTCAAAGTTTGATGCAGTGACTCGTTCATTCCAAGTAAACAAGACTGTTAATTAGGAGTATGACAAGATCTCACACCACAATGTCTTGTGATATCAAAATGCTGCAACATTTACTGTCAAACTGTCCCACAAGTTGTTATGCAATTGCCGTCACTATTCTGCACTAGCTTTATTTTTTCCACAGATGATCTAATATACTGTCACAACATAGTGACAGTTTTAACATGTAAAAGACTTTTAATAAAAGTTGGATACTGCAACTTTCAGCAAGAAAAGAAGCTATTTTTCAGTCACCATGTTGTTTAACAACATTCTAGCCGAACCACATGTTAGGCTAACAGAAAGCACTTTGTCACAAAAGCACTGAAGAAGCTAACACCATTTTTACATACTGGCCTCTAGCATTTTGTATTACAGTTAAGGGAACTATAACCAATAATAACTTCAAACATGAAGACTAACAACGATCTGTCTCAATGAACAAAACGAAGGGTTTGGAGTGGCTGCCTGTTCAAAGTCTGAACAAGAGTATGATAGAGAAGTTAAAAAGAAATCTACATTTTGGCTGAAGTGAAAAAAAATTGTAGAAGAAGAATGTGAAGATTCCTCCACAATGATGTAACAGTCATTACT
This sequence comes from Poecilia latipinna, assembly GCF_001443285.1. Taxonomy (NCBI): domain Eukaryota; kingdom Metazoa; phylum Chordata; class Actinopteri; order Cyprinodontiformes; family Poeciliidae; genus Poecilia; species Poecilia latipinna. The sequence goes on from NW_015113797.1 coordinate 179,683, forward strand.
ACAGCAGCTGTTTCTGTTGAGGGTGGCACAAGCAGTCATTAGATCTGGGGAGGCAGATCAGTGGGCATCGTTGTTTCCATTAATAAATGGAATTATTGTCTAAAATAATTGTATTGTTTTGCTCAGGCTATCTTTGTCTGACATTAAAGTTTGTTTGACAATCAGGAACACAACAACTGCAGAGGTAATCTGTAGTTGGGCAAATATGTTTTGACAGCACTATCCTGGTTTTACCAAGCAGCCAGAGGTTGGGATGTGAGTCAATAATCAGAATATTTCTTATTGTTTATTGTATAATGTTCTACTGTAGGTGTCATTATGTGAACATTAAAAATCGACCTGGTTTTGTTTATGTCATAGCAGGCTATGTTGTGCTAACCCGACACCTTAATTACCCTTCATTCAGTTCCATGCAGTTATTTATATACAGTAGCTCATTCACTGCATTATTTCAAATGGCTGCATGGAAGAAGAAAAAAAAAACACAAAACAAATAAATTAAATTCTTTTACAGTCGCCTTAAACAATAAACACAGAGAATTGTTTACCCAAAACTTTATGTCATAGCAGCAAGAGAGTAAATCTATACTCAATCTGCAGGTCAGTCTCTGTGGAGCATCTGCAGCTGCACACAACGTGTCGCTGCTGCTGTTTCTTTTCCCCGCAAGAAATGTTGCAAATGTGAAAGAGGTTTAGTAATAAAGTGTCCCCCACTGTTTTGTCGTGTTTTTATCTTTCAGTCAGGCTGTATACAACCATCCCAAACATGTTACGATTAAAGGGGAGTTACGATTTACCCTCCTGTCTGCCAGCGATCATTTACAGAGCTCGGTTAATGTGCAGCAACAACAGATCAGTGACAGCAAACTGAATGCAGGCAGCACTTAGGAGGAGATAATAGCGGGAATATTACTGAGTCTGCAGAGAACAGGAGAGGCAAAAGAGTGGGCAGAGCCATCTGTCATTCTGTGTGTGTGTGTATGTGAGAGAGAGTGTGTGTGTGTGAGAGACAGGGAGAGAGTGTGTGTGATAGATGTGCCTCCTCCAGCAGGTTGTACATCACTCTTTAGTGTGACTTATTCTGTCACACCTCTGTCATCGTTCATCACCGACAGCTGGGTCATGGGGTCACAGGGAGGAGTGTGGCTCTTTGTGCTGGTGGGGGGGTGAAAGTTTTGTCTTTATGGAGTTAACTCTCTAAAGATGTGTACCATTTAAGAGTTCCTCTAAAAGCACATTGCAGACAAAAGACGAATTTGGTTTAGTTTAATAGTTTCGCCCAGTATAACCGACAGTTCACTCTAAATATCCCGTCCTATTTGTCTCTGTCTCTTATTTAGATTTATTCTAACTTGAAATATATTGAATCTAGGACCATGACTTTAGTGCATTAGTTTTGATTAGCTGCAAAGGTTTTAACATGTTGAAAACTTTTATGCAATTAATCACATTTTTTGTTGTTGTTTTACATACAAGAGATTCGACCAAAACCTTTGTATTTGCATGTTTCTGGTAGGCCCTAAAATCTGACGCACCAGCAACATCTGCAAACAGCAACAGGTGCTTCTTAATGGGATTCACTTTTGCTTGAGCAGAAAAGAAAAGAAAATTTAAATCCGATTGGACATTGAAAAAAAAAAACCACTGTTGTGTTCAGATTATCACCATTATCATGCTATTTTAGGCCATTAAAGGCCTAAAATAGCATTTCAATGCCAATATGTGGCAGCAGCACAGACGTCCAACACTAATGTCAGTTCAACCAAAGAAGTATATTTTCAATAGTTTATGAAACAATTGAAAGTAGAAGAGCGCTTTGCACCAATCTGATGGTTGAATAACCTAAATAAATTAAAAACTATAAATATCTTTAAGCTCACATGACTATGACATTGCTTCTTTCAGTGCCATTGAAACAAAAGGCAGACATGCAACAGTGTGACAGGTGTACCAGGTCACAGATGTCTGGTTTAAAGCCACTACTGGAGAAACAGGCCGGCTCATAATGCGGCGTGCTTACAGATGAAGGTTCAGCTACAGAAATGCTAGCTAGGTGCAGCTTCCAGCATAAAAGCATAAAACCACTGTTGCCTCAATTTGTGCTCATCCCCTTGCTAGAGAGAATGACTATTTAGAATTGCCAGTACACACACGCACACACACACACACACAGTGTGTGTGCCCTCAGGTAAGGCGAGGCGAGGCTTTTGTTTTTAATTCTCTCCATGGCAACCTCTCCGACTCTGTGATCCACCTGGACGTGTCTGCAGTGCTTCACAGAAACTGCGGCTCTCCTGTAGGACCATCTGGAGGCTACCTTCATCTATCAGCCTGATAGGAACCAATCTGCCGTACGTGGCTAAAGCAGCCCAAAAATTACCCACCTTCCCACAAGTTCTAGGGATGGAGTTTGACACAAGGGCGTTCAGATTTCCACGGAAAAGAAAAAAAGAAAAACGATATGTAAAATCACAAGATAGGATTTTGAGGAAGACTGGCACCAGAAAGTCCCTGTTGCTCACCATTTCCAGAGTGAAACCGTCTGTGAAATGCTGACAGAGGGCGCATCAGCATCAGAAATCAGTAAAGCTTCAGCTTCACAAGTTTTGTTGGATTGTAACTCGAGCCTGAAATTCACTTAACAATGAAATAAAGTTAATCAGATGGTAGATTAAATATAGTTTGGGTTTCAGTGTCTTTCGTCATTTAGAGGGGATCTATTATGGTTCATTTTAAATGTTGTATGGTTTATGTAAAACATGTTCATTAAATGTTTTGAACAAATTTATTCTTAGAGATTTCACCTGCTCAGTTCTGAGTATTTTGAGTTCATTTCAGATTGAGCTGTTTTAAGGCTCTGTCACTTAAATGCAAATAATCTTCTCCTGGCCACGCCCTCTCCCCCAACTCAACGCTCACACTCCAACTTCATACAAGTGAAAATGGCAGCAAAGGGATGAGCAATGGTCATCGACAAACTCTTCTCTTTTCCAGCAGCCATTGTAGAGCATCTACTGCAGTAAAAACAGCTGACCAAACGTCCTCGTTGTCTGATAACAAAGTGGGCGGAGCTCCGCTTGGGTTGGTAGGTAACGAGGCAGATTGTGATGTCATGTCGAGTGGATATTCAGTTTGGTCTTTTCATGCTGATGATGTAAGATCGACAACAAAGATTTAAGGAAAACAGACGCAATGATTTGCAAAAAACAACAAAAATCAAAGAAAAAAAAATCATATGAGCTGCTTTACTGCACGTATGAGAGCAGCATTACTCTGCCATTCAAAAACTAGACTTCTCCAAAGCTGCTCCCCTGTCCCAGCGTGTAATGTGTGTGTTGTAAACACCAACGTGCAACCATATTGTCTGGCAGCAGATCATATTTTACCATGTTAACACACCATCTGTTTATCCTCATAAGCATTCATTACACATAAATGAGTACACACAGCAGGCTGTCACATCACAGAGCCACGGCACACACACACACACACACGCACACACACACACACACACACACACACACACATAACACAGACTGACAAACACAGGCCCAAATGAACAAACACCTGCACAGAATACAAATGTTGGCAGAAAAACTTCATAAGAAATAAATATGTTGGAGCTTTAATGTGATGTTGCTCCATGTACCAAGTTATTGCCATAGCATGCTGTACGTCTTTGTTTTTGTTCCAAAATGTCATGTTATATAATTACAATTACAGTAACATAAGCTACTGCAAAATAATAGCAAGATATTTTATTGAGGTTTGCAGTCAGAACTGGGTAAGAAGACTTTTGTTCTCCCTGCTCACTTATTCTGGAACTTCCTACAAGAAACTTTGAGTCTGAATTTATCTCATTTAGTGCTTTTACATATAAACTAAAAGGTCAATCCAATGACATGCATCTGATTTTTAGAGCTTGTCGTTGTCTTTTAACTGTGTATCTTTTTGTGTCGTATTAGTTGCTGCCTCCTGGGTAGAACTAACTTAAAAACTAGGTTTTTAATCACAGTGGGATTTTGTCCTGGTGAAAAAAATGGTTAAACAAGAAAAGCTCACGCTGCACATGTGAGGATGCACAAACTGAACCACTGAACATGGTGGAGGCAGCATCATGCTCAGTGGTCAGAGATGCTAAGATGCTAACAACCCTAAACATAAAGCCAGAGTTATAAATGAATAGCTTGGCTCAGTTCAATTCAGTTCGTTTATATAAATGCCAATTCACAACATGTCAACTTGAGGCACTTTTCAAGAAGTTTAGATTAAACAAATTGACATCTACATTTATGTAAATCCATAAATCTACAAGGAAACTTAAAAGTTGATGTTCAAAGATGCTCTTCATGCAGTTTAACTTTTTTTTGTGAGATTAATCTACAAAACCTTCGTTCTTCAGATGTGAAAAAGCAAACACTTTGCAGCAGCAAAACTATTTAATCAAATAAAATTATTTCAATTACATGTACATTTAATTATTTTCCTTTGGGATTAATAAGTTATTATTGAATAAAATTAAAACTATTATAGGGAGATGATTAAACTTCAACCAAACTACATTAGTTTAGTTAAACGATCATTAATACTGCTGAATCCAAAAGCATGATTAACATTTTTGGCTTTTATTCTAAAACATTTTTGAAAACACGTATTGTTTCTAGTCTGCTTCACAACCATGAGCTAACATTAAGAAAACGTAAAAACAATGTTGCTGCAGATTAGCAATAATAACACTGGGTTATAAAATAATATTTTTTGGAAGTTGTCTACGTTGTTTTTCTTTTTAACACGACTATTTTGCACCTTTGAATCCAAAAATAACATCCATTTTTCTCAATCAGGTCAGGTTTTTATTCTAATTTGATTTAGAGAAATCTGATCTTCTGACTAAATTGATTACATTTTTGTGACTCCATCAGTTCATTTCTGTTAATATTTCTCACTCCCCCCCCAAAATATATTTTTTTAGGATAAAAAACTTGTTTTCTAACAGAGTGTATTAATTAAATGTTACAAACCTGGATTTCTATGAATTGAATAATAAACACTGATCAGGGTAAGTACATGTGAAGTGAACATTACGTCTCCGCTTCTTTTCTGTCCTGATGGAGTTTCTCCTCCTGCTCATCAGTCATTGATCCAGATTCTCAGGAAACTGATCCAGATGTGAGAACAAGTCCTGCATTTGATGCTCATGTTGCTCCATAGTTCAGAAAGTTGACCTGATGGAGCAAAACCAATGCGATTTTTGGATTCAGTTCTTCAAAATGACCCTAAAACAGTTGAAAAAACCCCAGACAATTTTTTGGCTGTTGACCAGTGTAACCAGCAGTGACACTCTGCCAATGCCTGAAGTCTATGGACTAAAAAAAAACATACAATGTTTGAACACAAGAAAACATAAGACGGTTATGTTTGCAGCTGTCAGACGGGTCATTTATAGGAACTGGTGAACAGTTCCTATAAGTCTGCTGGTGGAGAATTTTATGTTGCTTTGGAGGAGGAGAGAACAGTCTGCTGGGGAGGGAGGCAGCTGAGGGGTGGCGGGCTGTGGCCAGCTCCACAGAGGTCCATTCATCCTCAGTGCTGAAGCAGACACAGAGCTGGCACCGAGCGACACAGGCCATAAATCAGAGGCCATCGCACCCTTCTGTTATACACCAACATACACATAAACACAGACAAACTCTTATGAGCAGACAGGAATTCCTAGTACCCATAAAATAAAAAGCCAGAGTTGTGCGCATGTAGTTCATGCGCTCACACGCAGAAGTCTCTGCATGCGCAGCAGGACATAAACTCACATACTGTCAGACAATTTAGTCTAAGATTTATTCATTTATTTTTTGACTCGTCGGCTCATCCAGCCTCTCTCCTGTGAACGTGAAGGTGATGATTCTGTTCCTACGTCTCTTACAGAAATCTTCCCTGCCTCCCCTCTCTTCACGCCCTGCATCTCCTCTCGCTCCTTTGTTTTGCCTTCGCGCCTCTGACAGAGGATGCACTCTAGCGGGCTAATGATTGCAGAGGTTGGGGGAGTATTGATCACGGCCGTGATTGATCTGAGGATCCCTCTGATTATTGGGCCATTAATCAGTCTTGGATTAGCCTATCAATGGAGCTGCCACCGACTGACCCGGCCTGGAGATGGACGACTCGGTTGGGTGAAGTCGGCGGGGGGAGGCGGGTGTGAGGAAGAGGAGAGCAGAGAAATGTACAAAGTGAGAATAGAAGTCACCTGTAATGAGAATGGAGAGTTGAAGCAGATTAAACAAGCAGTGTGTGATTCAGGTCGGCGATGCCGATCAATCGGTGGAACTCAAATGAGATATTTAGTCAAACATGTTTGGCATGTCTCTGTTCGGTTTGCTGTTGACCTGCAACTAGCTGCGCTTCCATTACAGAGGTGTGCACAAAACTTTCTTGATGTCCCACTAATGTTGAAAGAACAATTTCGCAATTGTGGTGCTTCCATTAAAAAAAGAAACAATTTAAAATCACATGTGAGTAAGTTTGTTTATGTGATTTTTTTGATACATTGTGGATTTTCTGTGACTATGTTTCCTGTCATTTTGCTTTCATGTCAAGAATATATATATTTTTTTAAATCTTATCTCTGCCAACACACGCTCATTTTTAATTTTTTTTACTACATCCATGATTGAAATTACAGTTCAGTTGATTAACTGCGCAACAGAGAGGCTAACAGTCACAAGCTGTTTGATCCGGTACAAACAGCCGTCCAGTCAGGCCCTCAGCCTTCACTGCTCCCCCCAGTGGACTCGCTTGCAGCAGTGCACCATGGGAAAGAACGTCTGGCTCTCCTTGTGGTGAACCAGCTGAATGTGAGCCTAGGGGAAATGTGCACAGTTCACATATTTGCGGCCGTCTAAAGAACATTGGCTGCATTATGGCTGTCTCAAAGTGTTTGTCCGCGCTGATCACAGACACCGACTGACACACAGACTTAACTGGGAAACACAACCCGGCGTTCCCAGTTAGGAATACTCAAAGGGATTTTGGTTCACAGGCATAAACACTCCAATTATCCATGTGACCAGTATGAGTCAAATTTCATGAAAGCCTTTGAGAAAATGACCCTTCTCCCAACTTGATTTATTCGACATGCGTGTTCCTGAAGAGTTTACGGTCTCAACAGCTACAACATCAAATTATTTCCATTTTGCAATTTAGAGTCGAATTTTGAGCAAAAATAGAGAAATGAGAGAGCAGGGTTTGGTTCCAGATATGTCTGAATATGTTGTTTTATGAACTTGATAACAGAGGCAGAGTTTCTCAGCAGAGGAGAATTAGACACAGTTTATTATATTTGCTTGACGTATCAGTTGGTTATGATCAACGCAATGTGATTTTTATTTTGTTCATCTAAAATGTCAGGGGGAGGGGGAAACAAAATATCTAAGAATGAAAAAAACATTAAAAAGTAAACGTTCACATCCAGTTTGAAAAGGATTAGGAAGAAAGCTTCTTGAATCCTACATATACTGATAAAACTTTATATCACAGGTGTCAAACTCAAGGCCCGAGGGCCAAATCTGGCCCGCCGGAGCTTTTTGTGTGGCCCTCTAGACTCCAAATTACATCAATAAGTCCCTCCATGTTTTTCACAAAATTCACACAAAATCAACAGGTCCCCACATTTTTTCTGATTTTATTAGAAATTTTTCCTCAAAGTTGGTCAAAAACATCGAGTTTAATTGACTGCTACAGTCCGTGATCGATACGTCAAGTAATAAAAAGTCACATTTAACATCAAACATTAGCACAAATATCATAAAAGTTCCTTACAGATATTTCTAAATTAGCACCACAAAATCTGTGATTTTGATTACAAAAAAAGAGCACAAATCCCAAAATCCAATCACAGCTATTTATTAATATTTTACGGGTTTTATCAATACATTGTGACACAACCGGCCCTTTAAGTTCGTTCAGATTTTTGAAATGGCCCAAAATGAAACAGAGTTTGACACCCCTGTTTTAGATTGTTTCAGTGTTAGTCAAACAGACCGTCTGTAAATTATGAATTTGTATAAATGTAAAGGAGAGGTGTAGGAACCGACCACACGAGTTCCAGCTGGATGTCGTCTGATCTGCTCTGCAGCTCCACGGCTGGGTGGCGGCGAACGAACAGGAAGATTTGCTGAGGCAGTTTTTCCATTCTACTCCTTCAACATGTGTCTTTCAGAGATGAGCTCCGTGCATCTGCGCTTGGATGGAGTGTCGGCTTTGACTTACTTTTGAAGGTGGCGCCAACGGGCTCCGTCAGCATCTGCAGTTTTTTTCTTCTTTTTCTTTTTTTTTTTTCTCTCCGCAGTGACAGGTTGGCTTCATTTTCAGTGACACTGAGGCTTGGCGCGACTGTAGGGTAGAAATTATTGGCTTTAGCTAAAATGGTTGTGACAGAAACGAGATGGATTGCCGTTTGTTCCAGAACCGACTTGTTGCAGAACTTTATGTACTTGGCGTAGCTTGTCGTGTTTTTTTCTTTTTTTTTTTTTTTTTTTGGAGGCGGCTTGTGGACTCGGATGCATGAACCGAGCAAAACAAACAAACTACTGGAAAGTGTGTTAATGATGCTAATTAGATTTCTTGTTTGTTTGTTTGAAAAAAGGCAAATATGGTGGGAAGGTTAAAGGTACTCTGAGTCATCTGGAGGAGACAGTAAGAAAGTAAGAGGCGTTTCTTTTATCTATCATTTTTATTTGTTTCCTCCATTTAACCAGGTTTATTCAAGTCTGAATAAAAGTCTGATTCTTCACTTGTTGGACTGGTTTGGGGATTAAAATGAGGCTAATAGATATTTATGCAAGGCAAGGGAAGAGATTTCTACATGCCTAGCATATTTCAGCAACACAGCTTTAATTATTAGATATATAATTTTATACAGTTACTGCAAAAGTATTTGCGCCACTTTCACTTTTCCACATTTTGCCACATAACAACCACAAACATAAATATATTTCACTGGAATGTAATGTGAAACACTTTCACATTTAACTTCCAATGAAACATATTTATGTTTGTGGTTGTTATGTGGCAAAACATGGAAAAGTTCGTTGGGTATGAATCCCTTTGCCAAACTACTTTATAATAAAAACAAAAAGCAAAAAACATTACATTGCTAATGGTAAAATAAAATAAAACGGTGGTAGGTTTGAGGACAGACTGTAAATTAGGACGTTCTGATTGTTATTAATCAAAGGCAACTCTAAACAAATGGCTGTTTTTATAGAAAATTATTTCACTCGTGAAATGGGAAAATGTCTTGTTATAAGTTAAATAATCTGCCAGTGGAATAAACACGTTTTCATCAAGATTAAGGACTTTTTCATTTAAAACAAGACCCTGTCTCTCTGAAAAGTTTCATGAAAATTGGTTTTGTCTTATTTCAACTTTGCATTGGAAACTAGACCATAGTAGTAAAATGAACGGAAGTCAATACAAAGTCCTCAGTTTACATAGAAATATGTGTGTGTGTGTGTGTGTGTGTGTGTGTGTGTGTGTGTGTGTGTGTGTGTGTGGACATTCCTTGAACTGCTCATAGAGATTACATTTCAAAAGGATCAAAAATGCACAAGACAGTCCTGCAAGCATAATCAATCACCACACTTAAGACGTGTGTGTGTGTGTGTGTGTGTGTGTGTGTGTGTGTGTGTGATTGTGTAATTGTGTGCGTGCGTGTGTGTGTGAGAGAGAGAGAAGGAGAGAGAAACAGAGAAAATGATAGAGGGGCGTTAGGAAGGGAGAAGGGGTGTGTGTGTGGGGGGGGGCAGCCAAAGAACAGTGAGGGCTGTTGAGGGGAACTAAAATACATACATATAGTTGGTAGTGTGGCCTGTGTCTGTGTGTCTGCACTCGGGAATTGGAGTCATAAATCAAACAGCCTGTCAGAAGTAGCGGTGGGGTTTGTTGGAGAACATGAAGAGGGGGCGGAGGGACGGAGCGAGGGAGCAAGAGGGGTAGAGCCTCCAAGTCATTCGCAAACCGCATCACACTTTCAGCCTGAATGCAATTTCCCCTGAATGTCAGGCAGAGATGCGAGGTGGGGCAGATAAGAAAACTCAACGCGTTTGCTTGCTTGCTTGCGTGTGTGCGTGCATGTGTGTGCGTGTGTGTGTGTGTGTGTGTGTGTGTGTGTACGTCTGTCCTCGTCTCTGTCCTCGACCCCAGGACACGAGACACAGGCCCAATTCTCATTATGTCGACATGATAGAAGCTGCTCTCTGTGTAACCTCATTATCCGCGCTGTTAGATAAGGTGCTGTAATTGCTCACAGCAACAACATTCACACTGAAAAGCCTGTTTTAGTGCGTCTGTCTGCGCTGTGTGTTCAGAAGTACGTTAGGCTGCTTCCCACCAGCAGCCCGCTACCTCAACATGCTGCTGCTTCTGTATTCTAATCACAGGTGCAGGGCAAAGTTCACGTTATCCTGCGTCTAACCATCGACAAGAAGATATATATTATTTAAAAATCATTTATGTTGTGTGCTCCGGAGTTGTACGGATACGGATGCTCAGGTGTGTTGGAGAGGGATCATGAGAAAGGTGATCCCTCACCTTTCTCATGAAGGATAACCTACGACCTTACAGGAGGAGATGTTGATGACCTGAAGGCAGCTGGACTCCAGGGCCGGACTTACCAGGATGCGTTCTCCTGGGCCGCTTTCGGTTCCCTTACCACTAAAGAAGAACTCATTTCATTTTGTTTATTAGTTTATTTGACAGGGACAAAACAAACACAGAGCAAGAACAAGTCTGTAACTGACACTTTGCAGCAGGAGTATAAAGCTACAGATAATCTGAACCAGTCTCTGGTTGGGCATTTCTACATATTAATGTGTATATGATATAAAAATCAAAATACGTAAAGAATTCATACATTCTCCTGCCTATATATTTATGTAAACAACCTCCAAATTCATAAATTAAAAACTGTAGATTAAAATATGTACAATATTAATTCTTTAAGATTTATAATTATTTTACCAATGCACATTAGAGTAACGTTAATAGGTAGTCCTCCACATCAGCAGGTATGAATTGATGCATCGTAGGATTAATGGAAATCATGTTGGTCTAATAAAAGTTAAGCTAATTACAAAATTATATTAAAATCCCACATGAATAATTTTGTTCACATGATTAAAAAACACGCCCACCATCATCCTCCTACAAGAAAGTACACCCATTACCAGTCCCAGCATTTATAACAGTACCTTTCAAAAGCATTTACAGTTCTTCACTCTGTCACTTTTCTTCCACTTTACAATTAAGGACAGCTTTATGTTGACTTTTTACATAAAATTAAAATAGAAAACAAAATGTTTTAGAAGCAGGGCTGGATGATGTGGCTGAGAAACCTATCGCGATGAAAGCGTTCCGTATCAGTCGATATCGATTAATTGTCGACAGCTGTAATTATTGATTAGTTTTTAGCTTTGAATATCTGAAATGCTACCAAACTGGTGGTATGACCTTATTGTGAAGCAGTTATGAGGCACTGTGGCGAAACTTGAATCTGTACAAGTTACTCCACAAGTTGTTGCTAGGTAACCAAAGAGTGAGTGATTAGTCAATGCCTCACCCTGCTAAACTGGCTGTGAGACGTTGAGCAGCTTTCTCTGCCTACATCTCCCAGAATGCTGTGCGGTTTTGGAACTGAGTTGAGTGAATATTCTATATATTGAATAATAAATCTCTCCTATCAGATGTATTATTGATATTGGTCATGTGTCTTTCCCTGTATATATTGTTATTGATTTATTGCCCAGCCCTGTTGAGAAGTATGAAGGTTCTTGTTTCCATGACCACAGCGTGGGTTCTTTGTAACAAGAAAGTTTCTTTTTCCTGCTAATAAAATTGTCTTTTTGAAAAGACAATAAAAGCAGTGTGGACAAGAGGAACTGGAACAGGATGTGTTTCAGTTCCGCCTGTCCACACTCCTTCGTCTGGTCCTGTCTCCGTTTCTGTCTGTCTCTGTCTCAAAGAAGACATTCAGTCTTTTGCTGCTACAGATTTGTTTTTGTTTTTAAATATTTCACAGACTATGCAAAACCACGTGTAACCTTGCCCAGATCAAGTCGTACCAGCCTGCAGTAGTGTTAATATTTAGCACAACCATCCAGACAATCTATCATAGCAATCTCTATCAGAACACAAAACAGAGCCATGATATTCTTACTTTGCTTAATAATGTTTTTGTCTGTCGTTTCGCCTTCGTCCAACAAGAAACCAGAAAACAACTTTAGTCGCGGTGCAGCTGTTCGATTCTTGACTGAACTTTTGTGTTAGTCTGCAAATTAAGAGTAAATGTGGTGCAGCAAGTTGTCTGTGTGCCCACATTTTAAAATATATTTTAGTACAACTCACATGCTCAAGCAAGATAGAATAATAAAGCAGGAAGATGTAAAACGATGCCTGTGATGTTAGAGGGGGAAAAAAAAAGGCTGATTCACTTCCACAGGCAGCTGTTTCCATGCTGCTTTCAAGTGATTATATTAAAATACGAAATTGGTAAACATACTTTTTTGCAAAAAACAAAGCTAAGGGATTGTAGCCCCTACCCTGACCACACAGCTGGATGAAGATGCTGTTGTGATTGTATTTTCCTGTTTGAAGAAGAAAAGTTTAAATTTCTTCCATTTTGTCCTTACAGAGAATGTAAGGCTGTTGCTATGGAAGCAATGCTCAAGGTAGAATGTCATGCAGATGCAGCTATTATATACTGCTGACATTACAAGTGATAAACAGTATTATAAACCACAACCCTGCCCACACTGAGACCAGTAAAATTAATAAAACTGTATATGTTGTGAATCTCATCCACTCCCTGGTATTAAAACTAGGTGAGTGTATCACCCATGTCTCCAACTGAGGATTAGGGCCACTGACAAAAAACAAACATTTCTGACTTTTTTTCTCCAAATTCTGACTTTAATCTGAGAAAAATGAGAATTTTGAGAAAAAATACTGCAGCTGTAGCTAATTATATAAGAATGCTGAGAAAAAGAACGTTTCTTGTCCACGTCCCTCCAGCCGTGAAAGGAGTTGATGGAGATGTGCGGTGCGGACCTCTGAACCACCATGGAGGGCCCATGGGAAGTGCAGACATCCCGAAACAGTGTTTCCCCCCTCGGCCGCATTTACTCAGCTGAAATCAGAAACTGCAAATGTATAACTGTGGAAGGAATAGCAGTTTTGTGGTAGACACTGATGAAACCAAATAGCGTGCGGTGCCCCAGTGTGTGTCACTATGCACGGTTCCGACCACCCACGGTACACGTCTCTGGATGTTTCTCTCGCTCTTCCAGCCAAAGGCAGCGTGGAAACGCTGGCTTTATGAGCATGTGGGCAGCAAAAAGGAGCAGAGGGGGAAATGTAGATGATTTGTAGGGAGAGCGTAATGGAGACAGATGATCCCGCTTTGGGTCTGTCAGCTGTTGAATCAGCGCTGCCACCCAGTAAGGGAGTCTTCCTCCCCTTGTCTGTCTTTCTTCCAGTTATTTCTCTCTTCATCCTGCTGCCCGGCTTCTCCAAATAATCTCTGAAGACAGTTGGCATGCTCTGTCTGCACGAAGCAGCCTTGCAATGTAAAGAATAGCTGCCGGCACTGACATAACCGATTCTCTGTTGGAGAGAAACAAGGCGGTGGTGGACTGTCACTTACTTTTTTTCGAGCTTTGCTGCTCTCCAACAAACCCAACGTCTCGTCACTTACCTGTAGCTTCACCTGGGCTGGTGGGTTCCTGTACAACGACACAATCCTTCCTAGGACACTTTGCCAATTCCTTATAACTTGATCTTCTGATCAACATGTAAAATCCTTTGCATTTTCCAATCATACTATGTGAATATAAGCTATGCACAAAGTTAAAGTAGATGTAAAATGCAAGGTTGTTATAACTAAAACTAACATAATAACAAAAATTGAGAAACTACACTGGAACTACATTGTTACTAACTAAACTAACTCAAACATACTGAAACTAGAAATATAATATAATATCCTTCGTTTGTGTATCTATTGACCTGTTTATTAGCTTTTCAAACTGATGTGAAAATGATTTTATTTCCCCCAAACAAGATGTTTACATGAACTGTCAGCAAATTACGGCGCTCCACACTTAGACCACAAAACGGCGACGGCAGAAGTTGGTAGAAAACACCAGTCAGTTGGTTCTTCAACTTTAATTGAATACTTTTTTTTTAAATAGTATCCTCCGTTGTGTATTCACTACCCAATCTATGTATAATCACAATGCAATACTTTGACGTTTTTAAATTCTGCGCCTTAAAACAAATCAAAGTATGAATAAACTGAAACTACAGCTGTAGCTGGAATAACTACTAGAAACTAGCAAACACATTTTGAAAACTAACTAAAACTAACTGAGTTAGACAAACAAAGTCTCAACGAAATCAAAGTGACCTATAGAGAAAAGCCAAGTAGCATTATAAGCCTGGTAAAATGACACATGTTTAATCTAAATCTCTAAGTGAGGCTCTCGTTGGTATTCAGGCCCCTGCAGATCCTCCTTCCTCTGCTGTTTCAGCTGCAGGTCTCCACCAGCTCTGCACATGCATGGACCAGACTGTTTGCTCAGTCTTCTTTGGAAAATATCTCACACTCAGCCAGACAAGATGGAGAGCTTATGTAAACACCAATTTCTAAGTGTTGATGCAGATTTGAAATTGAACTTAGGTTTGGACTTTAAAGCTGCGGTTACGTAAAGTTTATGGGAAAAGTATTTTTTTAATGTTTTTGTTGAAATTGTCACCATGTTGTGACAGTAGGTTATGAGACAGATAATCTGTGAAAATTGAGATCTCCTCTGCCTTCTCCCAGTGCTAACTAGAAACAACCAATCAGAACCAGGAGGCGGGTCTTAACGCTGTCAATCATCCTCTTGTATGCCCTCTCCATTTCCTCCTCTGCTCCGCAACAGCTAGGAAAGCCTGCCGTGAATGCTGAGGCTATCACGACCACCAATGGTTTTCCTGTAACTGTAAGTTGTTTCTTCATCATTAGTATGTTGAGTAGGAAGTACACAAGCATGATGGACAGCACTAATACCCTCCTGATTGGTTGTTTTTGATGCTTTTTTGTCGGACGGCAACAATAGCTCAGAAGAGGTTGAACTTTCATCATGTGGTCACAAGCACATCTCTAAATCAGTAATTATGCACAAATATACAAACTTATGGTGTGAACAAGGATCGGTTGTTCCGCTAACAGTTGGTTACCGGTTTTCCCAAATAACATAAAAATGGTTTATTACGGGCTTTAAGCATGAGAAGGAGTTTTGACCTGGGGATCTGTGATGCTGCTGTGCTGCTTTGTTATCAACAATTTAATTATTTTTTATTGGTTTCTTCACATCAAGATAACTGTATTTACATAATTTCTTTTAAAAGTGCCTGGTTCAACCGTAGCTGACAATCTGCTGGTGTTCAACCCTGCAGACTCCTAGACACCAGGCACATTGTGCATGAACACAATGTGCTCAGATGTTCTGAAATTTTATCTCCATTATTTTATGACATCCCAAGTGTAAATATTTGCATTTCTCCTTTCCACAATGGATTCATGAGTAAAGACATTTTCACAGTATTCGATGTGAGGATAAACGTGAAAGATCTTCATTCCTAACACTGTTCAGACTCCTTTCTAGTTCAGCAGGACGCTAAATGTGCTTTAATTTGGGCTAAAAGTATAAAAGTCTGAACGGAAGGCTTGTTTTCTGTCTTCTTCTTTTCTCTCCTCTTTGGTCTCCATTTGATGAATAAGGAGGTTGTCCTGACAACCAGATTGTCTTAGAGAGCTACAGACAATATCCACTGATGTGTCACTTCACTGTTAACATGAATTAGTTTCAAGGTCTTTGCCAAACCCCCAGTTGGCTGTGGCACAGAGCCAGTTTCTGCTGGTGGTTTCTTCCGGTTAAAGGAGAGTTTTTTCTCTCCACTGTTGCCGCATGCATGCTCAGTAGGAGGGATTGCTGTAAAGACAATGACACGATGCAGGCGATTATCCACTGTCACTTCAGGCGTATCCAGGAGGAGTGAATGATGTGGGTCAATGACTCAGCACAATCTGTTGGGTTCCCTTAGACAGAACACTTTTTTTCTCTAATAGTCTGTGTAAAACCAAATTTTTCCCACTTTACAGTAAAACTGACAAAAATTCTAAACTGTTGGAATCAAAAACCGAAGTTAACTCGACATGATCAAACAGAGTTACACTGTTTGTGGCGGGCTGCCTTCAGACGTTAGCGGTGCCAGCTGCAGACGCTAAGACTTGTTCAGGGGGACCAGCTGTGGTGTTTGGCTAAAACCCAGTGTTCAGCAGAGGCCGCGGCGCTGGACTCCTGCTCCAGCTGATTCTAGTAGAAAGTGACAACTAAGACAGCAGTAAATGAAACGGACACTCATTCGGAAAGGAGGGATCCAGAACCAAACCTACAGCACTCCGACTGAAAGACGACGACTCTACCCACTGAGCCACAGTCGCCCCTGTTGAGGGAGAGCAAACTGAAGATGCTTTATTTATGCTGTTTACTGGTAATTAGAAAGAAATTGATGTGACATATGCTGCAGTCAAACTGTGATTTTGTTTTTCAGCGGTTAAACATGCAGCGGCAGCTCAGCAGATTGTCTTTTAATGGTCTCCACCCTGATCTGCATTTGTAAAACTGGTAGGAGTCTGACTGTCTGTCTGTCTGTCTGTCTGTCTGTCTGTCTGTCCAGCATGCCCTAGCAGCTAGGTAATCTAGCTAGATAGATACTTGTCTAATCTAATCTGCCTAGACAAATCCACTTTTTTCCCCACTGTCTGAAGTTAAATCAGACTAGATCTCTCATTTTATAGTATTATCAAGTACCCATGTTACCTTCAGTTGTTATAAAAATGCCATATATATCAAAAATGACTTAAAAGACATCTACTTTGTAATTTAATGCCTTGAAATTGGGCCTCTGTCTCTTTAAAAAGAACTTCAGCTCTTTCTGAAGCTCCGCCTTCAGGAAGTCTTCGCAACATGGCTCCTCTATTAACCCTTTATCAAAGTTTACACCAGCGTTTTACTGAGAAGTAGCTCCTATAATGAGCTCAGCTGGTGCTCAGTTCCACCAGATGTTTGCTAATTGCTGCTGGCTAGTCTGAAGGAGCTGAGTGGGGGAGTCAAAGTTGAGGGGCTGTTCTGTGAGGTGGAAGCTTGCAAGCTGCAGCTCTGAGGAGGAGCTGTGCCTTGAAGGCGGGGCTAGGTCCAACCAGATGTTTTGCACAGCTGAATGGTTGCCATGGAGATTAAAAGAATTCTCAAACATGCATGAAAGAATCAAAACAACACTGCAGGTATGTTTTTGGTGAGGGAATAAAATTCCCTCAGCAGTTTTATCAGGTCATAGAGATAATTTGTTAACATTTTACATGGTCCTCTTTATTTTTGTACATGAATGGTGCAAATAAAGATTCTTGTGAAGTAATTTGAATTGAGTGTAAAGGAAAATCAAAGAAACAGTTTCAGAAAGGTGGGAGGACAGACAGTACTTGGACACAGCAGAGTAGACTCATCAGTGTGAGTGACAGTGGAACAGGCCAGCTGCTGTCCCGCTGCATGGAGGAAGGAGGACGGGATGACTGCGTGTGTGTGTGTGTGTGTGTGTGTGTGTGTGTGTGTGTGTGTGTGTGTGTGTGTGTGTGTGTGTGTGTGTGTGTGTGTGTGTGTGTGTGTGTGTGTCTGTCTGTCTTTTTTGTGCATGCCTGCATGTTTGAGATTTGAAGTCACTGCGTCGCCTTCATCTCTTTGTGAGAGGCCCGTCTTTGTGGACGGCTCTCGCTGCAGGGCGGGTTGACAGGCTGTGAATGGCTGTCGTTGCCGTGCGGCGGCGGCCCACCGCGCGGAGTCAAACCCTCGGCAGCCCCTATTAGTGCGAGCAATGCACAGACATGACAGGACTCCGGGTGTGCGCATAAAAAGTGTGTATGTGTGTGCGTGTTTACTGGTTTGCTTGTTTCTCTCTCCCGTTTTTTTTTTTTGTTTTTGTTTATCTTCAGCCATTCAGTCCTTCTCTTGACATTTTGGGAAAACTGCTCTTGTCACAAGGAAGAATTGCAGTGAAGAGAGGGATGGAAACACAGGAGGTCTGTGGAAGAATGTGTGAAGCTGTGTGTAGAAGAGAGGCCAGTTGGACGTTTTTGTCTGTGTTGCCACATCAAATGCCAACCCCCGCCCTGTCCTCCCTGCTTTCCTTTTCAACTCTGACAGTGATTAATGATCCTCAGCTGTCAGGTACATTACTCACTGCTCCATCTCTCTCTTCTCTCCCCCCTCCACCCCTCGTTCCACCTCGTCTTATTTTTTTTCTGTTTCTTTAATTCATTTACAGTTTAAAATGAACATGTCACATGTTGATTTAAACAAATGTTTGCAATGAAAAGGAGTACAAGAAAAAAATCTCTTAGTCTACTGTGCCCTTAGGGTGTCCACAGTGTGACCCTAGATCACAGCTCAAAGAACAGCCTAGAAATTGGTTCATTCAAGAAAAGATATAGACATCTAGAAGCTTAAAATGGAAAATATGATGTCCAACACAAAGCATCCCAAGCCTGGAGAAATACAGAGGGTTGCGTCAGGAAGAGTGTCTGCCGTAAAACATTCGCTAAATCTGACATATGAGTCAAAAACATGATGTCCGACACACCGGATCGGTTTGGAGCCCTGGGTTAACAACGACCGCCATCGGTGCTGGAGACCAACAGGGCATCAGAGGAAACTGGGTCACTGTTTGGTCAGCAGAGAAGAAGAGGAGGAAGACAAGTAAGTCAGTAGAGAGAGGAGTGAAAAGGGAAGAACTGAAAATAGGAACTTTGAACGTTAGGACTGTGACAGGGAAAGCCAGAGAGTTGGCTGCCATGATGCAGAGGAGGAAGGCGGACATGTTGTGTGTTCAGGACACCAGGTGGAAAGGTAGCAAGGCTAGCAGGATTCAGTCTGCTCTGCCTCGGTGTGGATGAGGAGAGGAATGGTGCCGTACAGGAGGAGTCAGTCGGGAAAGATCTGGAGGTGAAAAGAGCAACAGGCAGGTTGAAGAGTCTGAAATTAAAATGGCGACAGCAAAAGTTGGGAGAAAACACCAGAGTCAGGTGGTGGTTCAACAATAACTGGATCTATTTTTTGAAAATGGTGTCTTCTGTTGAGTCTTCATCACCCAATAGATGTGTAATCACAATACAATACTTTGACCTTTTTGAATGCTGCCATTAAAAATGAACCAAAGTATGAAAAACCCAAAACTATTACAACCCTCAGAACGTTCTGGAACCTCAT
>NW_015113798.1:0-39299 GCF_001443285.1 Poecilia latipinna
CATCATTAAAGGAGCAACAAACAATTACAACAAAACAAAACAATTGCAGACATAAGTACAGACATTATCACATCCTTCACAAGTATTCCAATGTGCAATCCAGCAATTTCTGTTATAATCACGGAAATGAAAAAATAAAAAAGTATTTGGAGAATTTCCAGAGCCAGTAGCTGGAATAAGAGATACTGTGAGAAACGAGAAACTGGAAAACAACCCATTCATCATGTTTAGAAACCACAGCAAACCAGAGTCTGGTTTCTTCATTTTAATTCCTGGCCGGTAATGATTTTTCTGAGGCTCTCGAAGGTTTTCTGTGCATGAAACCTCTGAAGCAAACAAAAGACATTTCAATTTGGGGGAAAAGGGTGAAAAAAAATGCTGAAATTGGCACTGAAATGTTTTCCTAAGACAGCAGGAGAAAGCAAATGAGAGATCTGAAAGCCAAGCCAGCGGTGTCAACACTAAAAACTGTCCATACTAATTACTTCCTGGGGGGAGTTTCGACTTTTCTCCCCCGTCTGTTGTCAGCAAAGCCACCGATTTAACAGCAGGAGAATATTCCTCATTTCCACTTCCCATTTCCATTTTGATTTACAACTATAATAAAGGAACGTCTTCTATTTTAATGCCACAACCGGGAGTATGCGTATTGACGCTGTGGTGATGCGGTTCACAGAGTAATCAGGAGCAGTGTAACTCCAGGGGTGTTTTGACATCCCGTTTAAAGCGGTCTGATTATACTGACGTGTTTATTTATTGAATTCGCTCTGGGTTATCATAACTCATTGATGTCATTCTCACTACCTCTTTGTGTTTTGTCTTCAATCTCATTTTCTCAGCCTACCTTCCATCTCAACCCCCCTTCTTTCTTTCTTGGGCAGTTTTTCTCCTTCTCTGTTCATTCCCATCTTCATCAGTCATGCACTCGTTGCCGTTCCCTTATCTCCCCTAACACCCCTCCCTCTCTGCATCCCCTCCTTTCCATTCAAATCACTCACCTTCATTTCACCACCCTCTGGCTGTATCTTCCCTTGCTCTCTCTCTCTCTTCCTCCATTTCTACATCCTTTCTCAGAAGCGATGGACCACAGACATGATAGGCTGATAGCTGTATGATGAACATTTGCAGGATCTGGTGCCGACCAACTCTCTTCTGTCAGTTTTGTAATGAAAAGTCTCATCTTGGACTGATCCACGGCTAATACGTCCAGAAAGTCAAATTCATCACACTAACAACCAAGGCTGAGTCTGAACTGTGCAGCAGGAGTTAATATGGGAGTGTTGTGAATCTACGGCCGGCTGTCTGAGCAGAGTGACAGCTGGGTAATGAAGTCCTGATGATCTTTATGGTATGAAAGTAGCTGTGTATAGTGTAAATATACGCTGCTGAGCTCTTTTACAGCTCCTCTGTGGATTCACTCACTCATGATCGTTGCAGCTTTATCTGCAGGTTTTCAGAAGCTTCAGATCACAAATTATTCACAAAGATTTCTTCAGGTCCCTCAGTGTTGTGCATAAATATTAATGCAAACTTCAGACATATTAAGGTTGTTTTAAAGCTGCCAGAGGTTGGAACACGTGAAATCAATAACTAGAATGGGTGAGTAAATTTCTTTTTTCCATTATGCTGTAGTTCCTGCCAAGGCTGCACAACAAACCCAACTTTAGTTTGGGATGTAGGTATAGAAAATCAATACATGTTCTTGTCCTGAAATACCTCAAACAAGTAAACAAAACAGATTTACGTTACATTCAGACCAGCCGCGTTTAGTCTGCTTTCACCAAGCTCTAGTTTGTTTGAGCTTGGTTTGCCTGTTCGCTTGGGGAGGTGTGACTTCACAATCAAATTTTGGATCCTGGTTCAGTTGACTTGAACTCTGGTGCAGTTTGAATGTATACCTGAACTGGAGACCTCTTGGTGCATTTCCACCACATGCAAGGAGGGGAACAGCTTTTTCAAAGGGTTTGGTTTGTTTGACGCAAACCACACCAGCTGAAAATGTAACAAATGTTACAAATTTGTCCCCAATCAAACCAAGTCTATTGGACTCTCAAATGTGAAAACACAAATTCTTCATGAATAGACTGAAAATATACGTCCCAAAGGATGCATTACAGCAAACATCAACATTCTTGAATGCTAAAGACGTTTGAAGCGTTTCTGCAGAACGTGCAATGGGGAATGAAGGAGCAGCAAGTAAGGCTGGAATGTGAACTTAATAAAACAAATTAATTGGGATTTCAATGATTTTAAAATCCCAATAAATTTTCTGATCATTGAAATCATATACAGATTTCAATGATTTACTGTTGTGACTAAGGCTATATGCACATAGACTGTCTTAATGCTGAATTCCAATTTTTTGGTGAAATCAGGTTTGTTTCCTGGTGGTCATTCAAACTATTCAAACTTTTGCTTAAACGGTTTATGTCCCCAAAGCAACCCGCATGCACCAAAGAAGACTGTAGACATCACACAGCATCACTCTGTCTATGGAAGAAATGATGGACACTCCAGTCTTTGGATTGATTTTATAGTTGTTAGATGGAAGCCGACAGTATTGTCACAAACTCAGAAAAAGAAAGCACAGCTAGAAGCAATGGCTTTGAGAATTCTCTGCAACTTCTGTAGAGAAATCTGTTTGGATGTAGGGTCAGAACCAAGTGGTGGGATTGTGATGTGATGTACTGCACTGACAGACTTCTTTTGTCATTTTTATAATTATAATTTTTAGCCATTGTTTATGTCTGGATTTACTGCTTCTGACTTCTTCTGGTGCAGAATTAAGATGCATATCTAACATTAACCTAAAAGTCAGGTAAAATGCAACATGATCGTTGTGACAGCAGAAGGTTTGAAGACTATCAGATACATCTTTTGGGGGATTGATTGGAATTGGACCAGTTAGATGAAAAAGTTTGATATGGGCTGTATTTCTCTGCTGTCTGAATGTAGTCTTAGAATAGAGAGAAAAAATGTAAGTCTTTAGATAGATCTTCTCACTAGGATAGAAGATCTAAATATACTGTAGTTTAACAGACAAGCAACCTAGATTCCTGTAGTGTCTCTTCTGCAAAGATCAACTTTCTAATTTGATTATCCTGATTTCTAAATAGCTCATATTTGTTATTAGATTATTGGCTAACAACCTTTTGTTGGTAAAGCAGGCATCTTGTTTCAGGAATCAGTGCAGGATTCACTAAGGATCACAGTCATCTGGAGGAGTGATCTGGTACAATTTTAGTCACTTTAAAAGCAAACTGACACAACTTGTCAGTGGAAACAAAGAAACTGACAGATTGAGTCTAGAATACAAGGAACAAAGAAGTGCAATGTGGTAACATGGGGGTTATTTTGACCCAGTTGGATGTTACTGTTAGGAGTCTGGATGGGAATGAAAGAATATTACATGGTTACAAATACAAATAGAGGCAGCTTTGTATTAAAAATGTGTTTTGCTGATGACAGAGTCATATCCAGTGGAGAGAACATTTCCGCTAACGCGGTAATAGTGGAGGTAATTTTTCCTTTAGTGCTTTCACTATCAAATTCCATTTATTCTGCACCCAGAATGCATTCATTGCTAAACATTTTTATGACCAAAGTCCTGCCGTGGTCAATTAAATAAAATCAGCATTAGCGTTAGCAAGACTCAACAACTAAAAAGCTGAAAGCTGAGGGTGATATGCTACGTTATTGATGCAACATAGTTGAATATAGCACTTTAGCACTGGTATCTGCTAAATACAAAGTTGATGTAGCTCTTTAGCCTTAGCAGAATTAATGTTTATGATTTTGTCAGCCTAATAGCATAATTGCCTAAGTTAGGATTTAGGCTGATGATTTGTGCTTCAGTTAGTAGAACTGTCTTTTATATAGTGGTTCCCACCACTGGTTATATCTATTTAAATGAATAAAACTAGACATTGAGTGCAAATTTAACAACTTAGATGGTTCAAGAACCCCAACTAAGTACAGATCTACAAGGAAATGGTCTAAATTAGGGGTCCATAATGGCTCAGTCAAAGTCTGTATGTATTTTTAATTGAGAATCCGTGGCGTAATTTAAACATTATGCTAGTAAATGCTCTCCATCCAATCTGATGGAACTTGAGCGATGTAGAAAAACATGAATGAGCAAAATTATCAGTCACTAGCTGACCAAAGCTGGTAGAAGTCAGCATAAATCTTGGGGTGAAAGTACATGCCCAAAGACCCCATGAACCATGCTCCTTTATTTTCACAATCCTGCACTACTTTTTGTTGGTCTACCACATTAAATTCAGAGAAAGTGCACACACATTTGTGGTTGTGACGTGACAAAATATGGAAAAGTTCAAGGGTTAACAGTCCCATTGCAATACAGAGTCCCCAGTAGTCTGGGAGGGTGTTAGTGAATTAAATTACATTTGGCAGTCAGTGGAGGTCAGTGAATAATGAGGTGATGTGTCCTTTTTGGTTGATGAAACACCAGACGTGCCATTGCGTTCTGCACCATCTGCCGGGGGGCTTGACTGTGAACATAGAGCCCAGCAGTCGTCATGATGACAGAAAACGAAGGCATGGATCAAGAGTCGGCTGCCATACTGAGTCAAATACACACCAATTCTTCTAATGTTCAAATGGAGAAAGTGACAAATGACTCATGGTGGGAGTAGGACACGCGGTCATCACCCTTGACTCCACAGAAACCTCCAAACCCAGCCCAGACCTCCATCCCAATCCCCAATCTGGTTGGCAGTAGACAAAGTTCATTCTTGTCCACAGGGTCGCCAAGACTCAAGTCTTTCAAACTTTGTGTTGGTAAAATATATCCTGAACATTTCTCTCCAAGCACCTAAACTGGGCCCAAAAAAACTGATTCAGGACACTTTAAATTCTCCAGCTTTCCTAGACAGCTCCTCTTTTGTTTGCTATCACCCTCACAGCCACAGATCCTACAAAAACACAGCTTTGTTGTGTTGTGCTAATAATGAAAAATAAACAGCTAGAAAATAGTGTTGCCGCATTCAAGCTCTGGCACCTTCTGCACTCGGTGGGAACCATTAAAGTAACCAGAGAAAAACCCACTTTCTGCTCTCTGATCCGTCATGTAGTTTGTCATTTAAGTCAAATTAGAAGCTGTTTGCAGTCAGATATGGGGTAAATGAAAGAAGTTTGTTTGCGAGAGTGCAATAAACAAGCGAGACCAGTTCATATTCATCCGCCTGGTGTCATTCGGACCTCTTAAAGCACAGTGAGAATCAGTTTACCACTTTTTCTGTCGCACATAAAAGATAATCTGAATATAAACTAACGGGTGTTTTCAAATGAGGATTTCATTGACTAAGTAAAAAAAAACTGTTCTTTTAAGTGGTCTGCTTTTACTGTTTTTTTTATTTACAAAGGTTTATGGTAGTTTAAAATTAAAAATCTGCAGAATAATTGATAGAATAATTGATTACTAAAATATTTGTTGGTTGCAGCCCTACTTACCACCCACAACAAGTCACATGTTTCCCCCTGAACACGCAACAAGGTTGCCAATAGGAAGAAAAATACTGCTGATCCAAAATATTTCAAGACCCATCAAATTGACAAGGTTAAAAAGATATTAAATTCTGTTTATGTATTTCTGTCACAAAATATATAATATGATTCCTGGTCCTCTGCCTGCAGGTTTGCACAGGGACTTCACAAGAAACCAAAGCTGCCTGTCAAGACAGAGGGTCAGGAGTTTTCCCTGTTGTCTGTGGGGACCTCCCCTCATCCTATCTGTGCCCTCCTGGAGCCTCAAACGCATCAGCAGAGCACATGTGCATTTCCCCCGAGCCGACTGAGACACAGTTCCAGCTGGTGACCTTTAGCTAAGAGGTGAATCTTTGGGGCAAAGCCGCAGGGCAGGGAATTAGCACGGGTGGCCCTGAATTTGCCTTTTGCTCTGCCTTTCGGTCTCTGACTTCCTGTGCTGTATAATCAGGAATATGATAAAAACTCAAGCAGTCAGCACCAGAAATATATTTCCAAATGTGCAGCTCAGGCCTTTCTAATATCGTGAAATAAATCAGTGGTACAGTGCACACGGAGCCATTTTTTTATTACATTAAAGGTCACTTATTATGCTGCCTAGAACAGGCTGGGATAGGTCTGTGGGCTACACAAAACATGTTCATGACACTTTTTGTAATAACTATTACAAAAAGTGTTCATTATCATTCTTAGATAACGAGATAATGGGATGTTAAGCTGCTCAGTTCAACCAGAATGAGCTGTTTTAGGGCCTCTTATCACTTTAAATCCAAATAAGCTGCTGCTGGCAACGTCCCCCTAACTTAATGTTTACTCTTTCATGTGAAAATAGCTGCTGTTGCACAATTGTACACCCGTACATCTTTGAAAAACTGAATTAGAGCCTCCTGCACATCAACAACAATGCAGCAAGTGGTTTCCGAATGGTAAGTCAACAATAAAACACTTGTCTTCTCCAGCGACCATTGAACAGTGCATACAGATGTAAAACCAGCTGACCAAACTTACTGGAGCTCCGATGTGGTTGCTAGGTAACAGCACAGTGCCCGTAGAGTGTGACTCAACTGGGAGCTTTTTGAAATGGCTCATTTTCAAAACACCAACACTACAAACATTAACGTATTGTCAAAAAACGGCTCGGTGTTTTTTTTATGAGCATTTCGCTGTTTTTAGACCCAAATAGAAACCCAAAAAGTATTAAACTACACAATATGACAAAAATGGAAAAAAAAACAAGAGAAAAAAAAATATTAATACTGTTGAAAATGATAAATTGTGTACATTCTTATTGTTTTATTAGCAATCTTTGCTACACTACTTACTTTATCAATTCATTTACTTATTTCTATTTTTATAACAAATTTTGACTGCACCAGTCTTCCATATGTGGATCCATGTCACTATTTAAATAGTTTTTTGTTTTTTTTAAAGCTAGCTGTCTCAATCCTCTCTCCACCGACTTCTCATGCTAATGAAGAACATCTTTTGCTTTTAGAAAATCCTCACGCTACCTCCATCTCCAGCATTAAACATTCATGGAACAATGATTTCAGCAAAAAAGTAACCACTAAATATTAATCTCAGAGCACGTGACCTCCACTGCTTGAGTCCCATGAATTAATGCTGATATTGTTACTGGTTGATCAGATCTTTTTAAATCCTGAAATTAGAGAACATGGGGATAATTGAGTATCTGTATGAATCATTATGGTTGTCATGA
The DNA here is from genome assembly GCF_001443285.1 of Poecilia latipinna. Classification (NCBI taxonomy): domain Eukaryota; kingdom Metazoa; phylum Chordata; class Actinopteri; order Cyprinodontiformes; family Poeciliidae; genus Poecilia; species Poecilia latipinna. The sequence continues at coordinate 7,229 of NW_015113798.1, forward strand.
GTAGTATTGGCTTTTATCATGAGTGTTTTTTCAGATAAAGCGATAAGCGTACAGAACGCAGACCTGTTTGTCTGGAAGACGGCTTTGAACAGGAAGCGGCAGAGCGTCTGCTCAGATCACAGTCTAGACCAACATCACTCCCAATTCAATCAGACTTCCACTGATGCTTCTTCAACCTCAGTTCAATCAATCAATCAATATTCTGTAAGCAAATCATACTAAAGTATGACCTGAAAACCCTGCAAGTCGTAAAGCTGTGCAGTTTTAGAGGATCACCAGATGTTCAGCGATACTAGCAAAAATATCGGAGGCAAGAAAGTCGCCTGTGAACATGAACTCACAGAGAACGTTACAATAATGTAATTTATTAAAGAACTGCAATCATAGCAAAAAGCTATAAATCTAAGTTTAATTACATGTTTGTGACCAAGTGTTAAATTTCCCATGGGATTACTAAACTATCCATCTATGTCCATACATCAATCCCTCCATCGTGATAAACAGAGCAACCGCTTTCTAATATATTTCTGTTTCTATTAGGGTTTGAGAAAACTGTGAATACAACCAAGACAAGATAGGATTTAATATCCAGTGTTTATGCAAATAAAGGAATCGTCAGACATGGGTTTAAAGATAGCAGCTGAATACAGATGAGATCTTAAGTTTCAGGTGTAAATAGATCACACAAGATAAAAATCTAATCCCAACACTGAGCTAACGGCGACATTGGACTGACATTATCACTCAGCGCAGGGAAATAACGGCCCTGAACCATTTCTGCTGGTGATGATCTGGAAAAATATGAGATATTATGACTGACAGGAAATCTGCATGTGATTTATTCTTCACCTGAGTTTACACCCAGTTTAAAGGTATATTGAGTTGAGGGAATTGTTTTTATGTTAAAAACAATACAACTTTTGAAGGAAATGTGTGTTTGCACCCATATTACATGCTACCCTGAGTTATTTTATACCACTTGGTAGGAACGTTTCAGTGCCTTTTCTTCCCACATACATGTTTTATTATCTTCAAAGTTAAGATCAAAGTTTAGTTTTTGCAGATTTGTCTGTGGAGTGTAGAAAATTCACCCATATGTGGATATTTACATAAAATTATTGAAAATAATAAGATTGAGAAGTTGAAATACTGAGGCACAATTCTACATGATACATTATTGGCTGGCGAAAACCAATCCAGGAGTATTATTGGTTTTCCTTGCTGCTGATTGGCTGAACTTCCAAGAGTGGTGCTAAGGAAGATCATGAATGTTAGCTTCAGTGGTAGCGCTAAGATGGTTTCCACTGTGAGCATTCCTATACTTTAAGGTATATTTGGTTTTTGAATTATTAAAATAAGACATCTTTTAAAGTGGATTTTGATTATTTGCATTTTTTTTGTGATTCACAAATGATTCTTTTTTATAACTTTTGCAAATACCGGGATCTACTGCAAGTTTTTTTTTTCACAATAACAGCTTTCACATTAGCTTTGGTGGTTGCCCAATGTAAATCTTCAAGGTTGTATTAATTATGTGGTCATTTTTGATGCACGCATTTCAGAGACCTCTTCCTCTTTCATCAGGTCATACTTACAAAAATGCTTTTGAATCACTTGTCTTTAAACCTGCGGTGGAAGATCTTGGCTAAAGATGTTTTCTAAGAAGCAAAGTTTTTTATTTGAATAGATCCGGGAAACACATAAATACTTATTTACAAGAGATGCACCACATGAGTTTGTGGATCAGTTGTTCTTTAATCCATATCCTTGATATCAAGATAGAGACAATAAATACCTGAACATAACTCTTTCATGTATGAATTGAGATTAAAAAAGAAATGTGATATTACAATAAGTTTCTTCTTGTTTGTTAAACACTTCTTAAAATGCTGCATTTTCCAACTTCTTACATAGGAGTTGGGATTAAAATTCACAGAATAAGATCCTGAGACGAATATAAAACTGACATTGTTTACATATTTTCTGTTCCAAACTGGTTCTCAAAGCTTGTCTGTCTCCTGGGTGTTTCATGCTAGCAGACTCACGAAACAAAGCATAAAAGTGGCTTCGTCTCCTTGTTTTGCCCTTTTTCTCCATCAAGCTTTTATTATTTGTGGAAAATAAAATTTTCCTTACCAACAAAAAACAAAAAATAAGACAAAAAAGTTAGAGCATCAAGCTCTTCATTTTTCCTTTCCTGGTTGTTTTGATGAAGATATCCACGCTCTAAGGTTCAAACCTGACCAGTCTAGGAGCGTGTTGTGAGAAATTGGTTCAAATTGTTCTTACATGTCCAGGCGCAGCACAAATCCGCACATCTGCCTTTTGAATCTTCTTGCTGCTATTGCATTAAGATGGAGAAGAAATGAAGCAGAGACTAATTTCCTGCTCTTCCAAACCTCCAACTGGTCTCTGCTGTTTGTGAAGTTTAATAACACCTTCTAGCAAAGCCTGACCTTTTACTCAGTGGTCAACATTTTCTGAATATTGATGCAGTCTGTGAGTACATGCATTTAAAGACCTTTTGCATCACTGAACCATATAATCATATAATTAAGGTACAACCCTTTTTTTCTTTATTTCATTCTAAAAGAGGAGAAAAAATCTTGTATTACTGTGGCAGTGGTCCATATTTCTGTTCACTGTTTCCAAAGGAGAAGGTACTTTTTCCAATGTGGTTACAGCATTTGCCTTGTTTGAAATTGTCTTGAAAAGCGAATGTTATTTTCTGACTGCATTCACCAACTACTGGAAAGTTACATTTTTCATTTTCTATATATTTTTTATTTTTTTGCAGAAATGACATCAACAATCTGTCTTAATCCCCATCTCAGAGTGTCAGAGAAGCTCTCACTTCTTCTGTGCTTCATTCTTGTTGCATTTAGAACAGATTTTACAATCGTTCTCGTCACATTGAGGGAATTTTAAATGATTTAGCCATTTCTTATATGGGCCTCTTCACCACCTGAGAGCTCTTTGTTGGCCTACTTGTGGTTTCCTGAATTTGTAGAAGCTTGAAGTGTTAAAAAAAACCCTGCAAAAAAAAAAAAAAAAAAAAAAAAAAAAAGATTTTGGGATTCTCTTTCCCAAAATATTATCTTTAACGGTGTCTCCTTGATAAGTCTGTTTTTGTATTTGTAACCATTTTGTCTTCTATTGATTGTTTATAAGAAAGCCTTGTAATTGTTTATTTTTTCCCTCCATGTTGTTCCTTTCTGATTTTTAAGTCTGTTGGAAGCGTTTTTGTTTGAAAAGTACAATAAAATAAAGCTAAAATAAAGATAACTTTGATTTATAAATGAGTTTATGAGGGATACATCTGTATTACCTCTAAGTTCGCAATTTATTTTTAGATTAAGTTTTCTCCTTTTCAAAATAGTTTTCCCCTTTTTTTATCACCCTTTACAAAATAGAGATTTTGTGCATAACAAAATCCTCATCTATTCGTCACTTTGATAATCGTCAATGCAACTTTCCAGACATTTTCATAAAAATTATACTTAGATAATTTTAGCTGAAACAGTAACCAGAAACCCACTGTTTCGCGTATTTCATTAATTTCATATTTTATTTTTGGATTCAGCAATCTAATAGATTTGTGTTTTGCTTCATTTTATGAATATTTCTCAGTTTAATAATGTGAGAAAGTCACAATTATATATTTCAGTCAGTACTTAACAAAGCTGACACAAAAAATGTTTGAATATAATGTTTTGTTTTTGTTTTTTAAATATGAAACATTTTGCCCTACATGTTGTGGAAAGACCTTTGATTCTCTTGATTCAATAGAAAGCTCACGATTTTGAAAATATAATGTTGACTATGTGTTCTATGACTTTATGTTGTGTTTTTGTGATGTAAAGCACTTTGAAATGCCTCGTTACTGAAACGTGCTATACAAATAAAATTTGATTGAAGTTTTTAAGAAAATGACCGCTTCTTAAACTACCGTGCTATCAGAAAAAATTAAAAGTTTAACTCATCAACTGATTCAGATCACAGAAAACAAACCACAGGTGTGAAAACGCCACCAGATGCTAACAGAACAAAATCATGCACAAAAGTCAAAGGGCAGATCCTGAGGTTTTCAACCCAGGGAATCTTCCAACTTTAACAAAAAGATATCAAACATAATACAACCTTTAGCTATTTGGCAAATCCTCCTTAATTTTATGTGATCATTAAAAGCATTCATACAATGTTACACAGTCCAACTCCTTCATTTACATGAACAGAGAGGAGAAAACAGATCCTTGAATAGTTTATCACCGTGTCCAATTCACTGCTGAATTACAAGTGTGGACTCAGGTGCAGAATACTGTATTCTATATCATCAGGGCATTAGCTAACGCCCCGAGAAACCAAGAGCAGTAGGCTTTAAATCAGAGATGCTGACCTGTAAACACAACATCTGACTTCTCTGTGTCTGCTCAGAGCAACAGATCATCCTGGATTAACTTAGACAAATAACTCCCACTCACTCCCTCTATCAGCTCCTGGCAGCTTTAGTCAATATCCACTTCTTCTGCTGCTACTCATTCCCCTCTACTTTGCTCAGCTCTGCTTTCATTGTTCACTGTTCATCAGAGTTCAGCTGGACAATCTCTGAAAACCATTTGAATATTTATGAAAAGCGTTATCATTTCTTTTTAAATCCAGTATTTTTGGGGTAATTTAATCCAGAGGTATCCAAAGTGCAGCCCAAGGGCCATTTGAGGTCCTGGAGGTGATTTTGTGCGGCCCCCAGCACAAATTTGATTTTCCAACTCAAGGTTGGAGGTTGATGCGGATAAATAATAATAATAATAATAATAATAATAATAATAATAATAATAATAATAATAATAATAATAATAATAATAATAAAAAAGAGTGAATAAAAATTGCACTTAAGCGTGATGGTGTATTGGGGCCATTGTAGATAGAAAAGAAGGAGTAAATTTATGGCAATATTTTTTTTAATTAATTTTAGAAATGTTCTAGAAAAATCTTGAAAATGTTTGAGTTTCAAAATTTAAAAATGTTTGACTTTGAGCTCAGAAATGTCCCTATGTCTGACATTACTCTCAAAATATTTTGTTTTGTGAACATGTACTCCTTGTTTTTCTACAATGGCACTACACCGTTGCACTTATGTGATGCCTTTCAAAAAAAGATACTCATGAATACTTGAAGTTCATAGCAAACAGTAAAGGAAACACTCAGACCGCGGCGGTAAACTTGGTAAGTAAACAAGTCGTTTCTGAAGAGAGAGACCCATATCTTGTTATTGCTTCTAAAATAAAGACAAAAAATCCAAAGATATTAAAAAAGATTAGAAATTCACAGTTTTAAACACTGCTGGCAGGATTTTTTGTTCGTCCACAAGACAAAGCTGCAATATTTTATTTCAAACATGTAAAATGACAAAGATAAAACAGAAAAAGAAAGAAAACAAACAATATATCATTTTAATTATTAAACATAAAAAAACTAAACTTTTATATTGAGTTTGAAAAGGAGTAGAAAAAGGTAAAGCTTAATAAATCCCTTAATAAATCCCTGAAAATGTCTTGTCTGAATATGTCCTACATTATTTGCACATCCATTTTTTACTCCATGTTACACTTTACATTATTTCCTACTATGTTTACTCTTATTTCAGATCTACAATGATTTACAGTTCCCTTTTTTTACAGATGTATTTGATTAAAATAGTAGATAGATAAAGAGAAATTTTGCAATATAAAACTGAAGTAAATAAAGAGACAAAAAACAAAATCTAAATTAGACTTGCCAGAAGAATTATTGGACTCTTAGGAATCTGCAGTTTGACATTCTGAATAGACGTGTACCATTGTATTCAGTCTGTTTGATAATGCTTAATTACACCTGTGGATTTGAGAAGCTGTTTTTTTTTTGTTTTTTTTGTTTTTGGTTAATTAAATTTATTTTGCTTTTCATTTCTCCAGCTTGGATCAGTTATAGTTACAAAACGGTCTTATAGTTTTATGTTCCAGTCATGTAGTACTTTTTAAAGAAGCTTGTTCAAACCAGTACATGTTGTACTTTTAAAGTGAACAATTTCAATAAAATGATTTTGGTTTAAAAAATTCTAAATTTGCAGCCCTCCATTACTTCCAAGGTGACAGTTTTGTCCCACCTCTAGTTTAATCAAAAAACTGGGAATCGGGTTTCCAACCTAACTTCTCTTTGTTCCTAAAAGAAGAATTTAATACAAAGTGAGATTCAAAATGTTTCACCCAGAGAGCCAGCCAACTGCCCCGCCAAGCTGACCGCTGCTGTCTGTCAGCTGTGGCCCAGCGAACACCCACCGAGTCACTGAGGCACCAACACGTCAGCTTAATCAAATTAGACAGCGTAGTTAGTGACGCCGCATTGTCCTTGTTCATCTGTGGCACCATTCCCACCACACTCCGTCCGTTCTCCCCTTCCTGAGCAGAGGGACCGGGACACTGCTAATCGCTCACATTGGTGGGATCAGCAGCGCCAGAACAATGAGGTCTAAATGTCAGAGTCCACACCTGCCTGAAATCCCCAGTTCAGACAACAGTCGGTGAGCAACAGCTTGTTTCTTGCAATGGCTGACTTCCTCATGGAAATGCACAGGATCGGAAATAGACTTCTTTCTAATGTGGAAATAGATGCAAACCTTAGGGTTTTCTCTGGTTTGTAGGGTCTCGCTAGAACTAGGAAGCCGTTCTAAACTCTTGATTATAAAAAAAAATCTGAGATATTTAAAAGAGATCTATTATGAAAAATCCACAATTTGCACATTTTTGTACTTCCATGGTATGAACTGATTCCAAAACAGTCGAAGTACTTAAAAAAAAAACAAAAAAACAACTTAGCCATTTTTTTTAATTTTTTTTTTTGGGAATATATTAATGGGTTTTGGTGTCTGGAAATTGAGCCATTTCAAAAACCTCCTGATTGATCAGTCACAAATCAGCCGTCACAGCCCATCATTTAGCAACCCCAATGAAGCCCATTCTGTTACCACTGTGTGCACTATACAATGGCTGCTGGCAAAGGCAAGCATTTTGTTGTTCACTTACCATCTAGAAACCACTTACTGCATTCTTGTTGGCTGTGCAGGAGGCTCCACTTCTGCTTTTCAAAGATGCATGGTTGTATTATTGGGCATTTATTTTCAACTATTTTCACATGTGAGAGTAAATGTTAAGTTTGGGGGAATGTGGTCAACAGCACCATATTTAGATGTGACCAGAGGGTCTAAAACAGTTCAAAATAAGCAGAACTGAGCAGACCGAAATCTCATTATCTAAAAATTCAAGGATTCAAGGAATTTTTTTATTGTCATACCACCTTGGGAGTTTGTAGTACACAATTTGTACTCAGGTCCCAGATAAAGAAATCCACTGCACAAACAAACAAACAAACAAACAAACAAACAAACAAACAAACAAACAAACAAACAAACAAACAAACAAACAATAAATAAATAATGAAATAATGAAATAATGAAATAAAATAAACAAATGAACATAAAGTAAATTAAGTGATGTAGTTATGTGTCTGTGTCTGTTATGTGGACCCCCAGACATACTGATGGGGGTCCACAGTGACGTCGATGGAGTCCTTGATGTGGTTCATGACTAGCCTCTTGAAGCACTCCATGACGTTAAGGCTATGAGGTGAAGCTGCATTTGGTGCAGCTTGAGTTCAGAAACTGTTCCTCAGCCTGGTGGTGGAGTCCTTCATGATGAGGAGCGTCCTCCTCCTGCATCGTGCTGTGTAGAGGTCTGAGGTGGAGGGAAGGCTGCTCCCCACAGTCCTCTGTGAAGCCTTGACCACCCTCTGCAGAGTTGTCCTCTCCGCAGCAGTGCAGCTGCTGTGCCACATGGTGATGCAGGTGCAGAGAACGCTCTCCACCATACAGCGATAAAAGCTGTGTGGTGTTCCCGAGTTCCCAAGTCCAGCTCTCCGCAGCTTCCTGAGGAAGTAGAGACGCTGGTGGGCCTTCCTGACCAGACAAGAGGTGTTGGTACTCCAGATGAGGTCACTGGTTATATGCATGCCCAGATGCCGGTAGCTGGAGACCACCTCCACAGCTGCTCCTCCGATGTACAGGGGTTGAAGAGAATCCTCGTCGAATCCTCGTCTCTTCTGAAATCCACCAGGATCTCCTTGGTCTTCTTCACGTTGATGCAGAGGTTATTTTCTCTGCACCAGATGTTCCACCTCCTCTCTGAATATGGACTCATCACAGTTTGTGATGCGTCCCAGTACTGCTGTGTCGTTGGTAAACTTCACTATATGACAGCTGGGGTGACTTGCCGAGCAGTCATACGTCAGCAGAGTGAAGAGGAGGGGGCTCAGCACGCAGCCCTGCGGCGAGCCAGTGCTGAGGGTGATGGAGGAGGAGACCTCACAATCTGAGGTCTGTTGGTCAGGAAATCCAGAATCCAGTTCCCTAGTGTGGAACTCAGTCCAAGAAAGGAGAGCTTCTGCACCAGGGTCTGTGGGTTGATGGTGTTCAATGCTGAGGAGAAATCCAGGAAGAACAGACGGATGTAGGAGTTCCTGCTCTCCAGATGGGTGAGGGCTGTGTGGATCACTGATGAGATGGAGTCAGCAGTGGAGCGGTTCTTCATGCAGGCATACTGATGGGGGTCCACAGTGACGCCGATGGAGTCCTTGATGTGGTTCATGACTAGCCTCTTGAAGCACTCTATGACGTTAAGGCTATGGGCCAGTAGTCATTCAGGCTCGTCACTGTGAAGCACTTGGGGACGATAGTGGTGGTCTTTAAGCAGGTGGGCACAGAGGCACAAAATGATTTTGTACAAAGAATTTAATGAACATGTTTTGGATAACCCATAGACCTCTAGGACATCTACGTAACAGCGTAGTGCCCCCATCCAATATGACTTAATAATCAGGAGTGGGAGGGTTTGAAATGGCTTGTTTTCCAGACACCAAAAAACATTAACTTATGGTCAAAAAACAGCTGGGTGGTTTTGAAGTGCTTGGGCTGTTTTTTGAAGTAGTTGAGACCTAAATGTAAATAAGAATTTTGCATAACTGTTCCCCTTTCAAAGTGACAAACAAAAAAGATAAACACCATGAAATTCAAGCTCTAGAATAAAACAAAGATATTTTTAGAGTTAATTATATACACATAAGATTTACCACCAAGACCAAAAGAAAACATGCCAATTAAATCGACCAAAACTTAACAAATAAAGACAAATAGAGAAAAACAAAACAGAACAAGTTGTTGGCCTTTTAAAATATCTGAAGTGTTGTTGTTGTCAAGATCTTAATTTTCTTTTATGTAATTACATGTTCAAATATCTGGCTTTTCCAGTGAAAGGTTGCATTTTCATTGTGAAAATAAAACCGTAGCTGACACTCCAGAGCAAGAGTGTGTCCTTTTCTGAATGTCTCCAAAGCAATGGTACACGATTTCAAAAACATCTAGAATTTAACCTTTATTTATGCTTTGAAAACCCGCCAGCAAAAGACGAACACTTCACTTTCAAATATGCCGCATGTCTGTTTATCACTCCTCATTTTCCTGCGTGCACTTCTGAAAGGGGACTGAAATTGGCCTTGGCACCCAGCGGTAATTGTCTCACCAGAGCCTTCCAAGGCACTACAAATTCCTCCTACTCGCTGCTTCACTTATATCCAAGTGCCTCTTCCTTCTCGGTAACGCTCGGCCTAATCTTGTAAGAGCACACTGCTTTCAGCCGACCTGAGGACCTTGGAGTCGGCTCTCACCTTGTGATTAGTAGAGATCACTTCATGGAGAAGAAGAAAAACCCACCTATGCTGCGGCGGAGAGAACGCGACGCAAAGAGGAGGTGGAAGAGAGGACTTTTCTCCGATGTTATTTGACAAGTGGGCCTGTGCTGCTGCAGGCTGTCACATCACACTGATGAAGCAGAACACCCAGGCCACTTTTAATAAATCACTGCTTTCCTTCAGTGTCCCAATCACATGGAGAATTAGCTCCGAAAATAGCAGGATATGCAATATTCAGAGGGCGCTTGTCCTATTTCAACATAAAAGAAGTTAACATGAAGTGGCTAAGGTTTTTAGCATGACTACAATCCCATTATATTACATGTTATACTCGATTCGGCATCTGAGCCGACGGGAAATCAGGTCGGATGATGTACGCAGCTATTAGAGCACCTTAAAGCCAATGGGGCCTCACAGACCGTGAGCCATTCCCCGCAGATGGGTTTCCTACTGCAGACCAAGATACAGTTTGTCTAAACTACAAAGAAATCAGATTTACAGAACACAATCTACAGAATTTACAGAACACAATCTGTAAATTGAAGTCTTTTACTTGTAAAAATAGCAGTGTACTTACATGGTAGAAGCCCAGAAATACAGAAAAGAATGAAAGAGTGAAATGACAATTTTGTTTGAGCAGCTACTGCCAGAGGGCTTGTGTTTGATAGCTGGATTTCTGGTACAAACTCTTAAGAAAATATTCAAATTCATGAGTCTGGTTGCCTGTAAAGGGACCCTTGAGTTGGAGCCTGTATATCAGGAAGACATTGGATCAAAGCATCAAATTTGGGCCCAAGTGGTATGTCTTCACTGTTTTCAGATTAAGACGACGACTGACTACTGACATTGAGCAATTCTCGTGAAGGTTGGGACATCGAATGGTGAATGGGAAAGTTCCAAGGCTGGGATTCAAACCCAGGACCTTCTTGACCCACCCTGGATCTTTTTCAGGTAAATTTTAATTGAGTCTTTAAATTGATCAACTGTAAATGGAATCCTTCTACACTAAACAGAACCTTCTACATCATGTAAAAACTTGGTTTGATCTTAAAAACCAGATTTTTATCTTCTAAAATATGAAAAGAAGAGGTCTGGCAAAGTCTTTCAGTTCCAACGTAACTTGCAGGATTGCAACTTTTTCCACTTATTCATTAACTGGAAAATGCAATCTTTGTATTTTAGTTTTTCTTGACTTCAAGAGCCTACGTAGGCACCCTTTTCCCCAGAATGTCAGAACTACTTAATATGAGATTAAAGTCTAACTAACCACCAAATAGACTTATTACTTTGCTGATAAACTCTCTAAATATGTTATTAGGGTTTCTATTTTTATGCTTCTGTGTTAATCTTGATATTTTTATTTCGATTTGTTTAGTTCTGCAATATTTTGCCTAAAACTGTCTCAGTACTGACCACAGCCCCCGCTCTTCTCCCTCCACTCATGTCACTCTTGACCACGCCCGTCTAAATTCAAAATCTATATAAACTGACATATTTTTAGATACTGATTTAGATATTCTTGAAGAACACATACTGTTTATGCTTTTCCTAAAAGTGGTAACAAGTTTGGTTGAAGCTACCATCATTATTTATTTCACACCTGAAGGTGTTTCATGCTAAAGACCTTAAAAGTGAAAGAAATAATATTATGTGTTATTTTCTGCACCAGCACTGTTTAGCACACAGAAAAATATAAATGTCACACCACCACAAACACAGCAAGCTTATGAGCAGGAAGAAACGTCTCATAGCATCAAGTCCATGAAGACGAGGTCAGGCAAAACTCTGACCCATTTTAGATTCTGCAGCAGAGTTAGCAAATCTGACTTTTGCTGTATGAACACACTTCTTGTCTATTTAAAGTAATCTTCTTAGTTATCCTTCAGCGGATGGTGCTGACAGTCAGCTAATGTTAATCATCCACAGATCTTAAGTGAAGCTGACACCCTCATAATAAGCCCATGTGTCCTGGGAGCTCATTTGACACAGAGATAATTTGTCTGCATAAAGCGATTAGCTGTCTAAACGGGCACCTGTCAATCAATCACCACGGTTTATGAAAAGACGACAAATGTGCATATGCTAATTTTTTATTTTATTTTATCTAATAAGTTCAGCGCCGATGAGAATTTGAAGCCATCTGACTCAAAGACAGGAGCCTCAAAATGTCAAAACATTTGACTAATCGAAGAAGGAAATCCCATCAAGATTTCTGTTTCATTCCAAGCGAAAAGTAGAAGTGAAGAACCGACATGGCCGACAGAGAGAGAAAGCTGACTGATGGGTAACGTAGGCCCCGTCTCCGACGTCGCCTTGCATCTTCTCCGGAGCCGCCAACTCCTCTGTGATATTAATGTCAGTTGCTTTTTTGTAATTTGACTCGGGAGTTCAAATCTTGTCTCAGCTTTGCCTCGCTCGTATGTCTGCGGGCTTTTACAGCTCCAACAAAGAAGAAAGCAGAGAGACGCTTGTTGGGCTTCAGTTTCAAGCAGATGTCAGCAGCACCTAGCTTTCTGCCACAAACCAGGATGAGCCCGCTTCTTCTTCTTCTTCTTCTTAAGACAGATAAAAAAAAAAGGTCATTTGGCAGCACTGTCTGCATTTCTTGTGTGTGAAGAGGCAAATGGGAGATTTAACTCACAGGTGACACCTTTTGTGGAAGCTATAAACTGACTGGTTCTTGATCCACATCCAGGCTGGGTTTGATCCCCTACACTTTATTATAATGATGAGTTAGCAGTTTAAGGTTGTTTAACTTTACAGAACTGCAGGTTTCAAGGATGACAAGGCAATATTTTTCAGATTTCTAAAGAAACTATTTGATCACAGGACATATTTCCACCAACTACCATAAAAAGGTATTTCCTCCTTACAGATATCTTCAGATTTTTTTTTTTTTCTTTTGTCTCACTTAAAGTCCTTCAATCATATGAGTGAAAACAAAGAGCAGCCTGGCACTGTTAAAAAGTAACTTCCTCTGTTAAAGGGGCAGTTTTATGCATTTTCCAGGCACATAGTGCCCTTTTATAGAACAATCAAATAAGTAACTATGTTAACTTCAGTTGTTATAAAAATGCTATATATATCATATATTTTTTTCCTGATGTAATACCTTGAAATTGGGCCTCTGTTTCTTTAAAAACTCCTCTTTCTGAAACTCTGCCTTCAGGAAGTCATCACCATTGCTCCTTTATTAACCTTTTATTAACATTTTTACCAGTGTTGCATTGAGAAGTGCTTACTAATTGCTGCTGTCTATTCTGAATGACTATCCAGTGGGCTAGTTGAGCTCCCGGCTCAGGAGCAGACAGTATTATCACAAGATCATAACAAGATGAAGGAAGCTAATTAAAAGAAGAAAACTTTTGTGTAGCACTGAATGCAACTTCTGTAGAGAAGCCTGGATGTGTAGTCATTAGTAGCTATGATTCCATTAAAAATGTGCACAAATCTTTGTCGATAATTATTTATTGTTGAAAAAACACTAAAATTAAATTAAAATCACATCTAAGTAAGCTTGTTCATGCGATAACTCATTAAAAATCATGGCAGTGACGGATGTAAACAGTTTTATGAAATATATCAATAATTTAGCCATGGTGCTAGCGCTCATCATCTATAAGTCATCATATGAGACAGCGACATCTTAATCTTGTCTATGCAGCGTTTTGTGCAAATTTTAGTTGACGATTTTACACAATGGATATGGATTCAACATGTTTGATTGATACACAACATTTTAGGAATTGTGCTGTCTGGTGGAGTCAGCTGTGCATTGTCTGAGAAAAACAAAGTAAACCATCATTCTCCACTTCCTGTCTACTTCTTTGTTGTTTCCATTAGTTGTAGCATCCAGCTGTGTGATGCAAAACCAGTTTGTCTGTACAGCCAAGAAAACCCACGTCAACCTAGCACAAAGACTTGCTGTGTTTCCGTTAAGCAAATACATTTTTGTACTTTCAATTTGCACAATTTTATGGCTCATGGAAACGCTGTTACTGGCAAAAAAGTCAGATAAAATGCAGATAATTACAATAGAATGACTAGAATATTTCGTATTATTGTGAATGAAACACTAGAAAACAATGTATTTATATATTTGTACTATAAACAGTTAATTCATAACAAAAATCATCATTATAGATTGAGATCATTCCTGGTGTATTTTTATCTGCTTTAGACCTTTCTTAAGATGCAAACAGCAAAAGAAAAAAAAAAAAAGCAAAATCTTTAACCACAGTCTCTGGTCTGCCATCAGAACGATGGATCGGGTTGAGCTCTAATAGCTTAAACGACCCGATCCAACGGGGAAAAGGTTAAAAAGGCAATCCATCAACAGGATGAGGGTCTCCTCTACAACTGACCCTGACCTCCGCCCTTCCTGTGGAGGGAAGCTCCTGATAAAACCTGTCCTACATCGATAACAGATCACATTACATGTTTAAGAGCAGGCCTTTCCCTTTTTGTCTCTCTCCCTTTCAATCTGCCAGCTCAGCCTAAAAATGTCCAGCAATGATAGGAGGGGTCAATTTGACTGTACTTTCTGCCAGATTTTCATATTCGATCTCATGTTTTGGCACTCTTTAAATGAGGTGGTCTGCCTACACCAAGTCAGAAGAACATCAAAAGAGCCTAACTGCTGCCCTCAGATGAATATCTCCGGCAGAGAGGTAGAAAACAGGGCAAATAAGAGCCAAGAGTCGACAGAAACGACTTGGAAATATGCAGAGAGTAGATCTGAGGAGCTCGTGTTCAGAGTGGAGAGATGGAAAATGAAGAGGAGTCTTGTTAAATGGCCTGAGCTGGTCGACTGGAGCTGACTGTCAATTCTAGCCCTGGTAATCAATACGAAATATGACCTGCATGTCTTTACAGCCACACTTGATGATACTCTGAGAGAAGATCGTGGAGCAAGGCGTCACATGACTCGGTGGGGCAGCAGGCGAACCGTACGCAGAGGCTGCAGGCCACAATACAGTCCTGAGTTTGATTCAGAATCCGGGCCTTCTGCTTCTGTCTCTGCTCTTCTTCTTGTCCAGCTTCTGTTCAATAAAGGCCATAAAAAACCTTTTTACAAACAACCCCCTAAATTTACATTAAGTAGGGGGCATCCAAACCTTAGGATAAATTTAAGTTGACCAACGTCTTAAGGCGAACTACAACTGTTCTTAAATATGTTTAATTCAATTAGTTCTCCCAAGGCACTTTTTATTTTATTCATTTATTTTTCATGGTCAAATAAATCCATTAACAGATTCTATTTCAAGTCAAGTACAACCAACAGAGAAAAGTAGCGTTTCCATTGGCCATGAAAGTGTGCAAATCGGAATTGCAAAAACATTTACTTAATGGAAACAGCAAATAAATAAATAAATAAATACCTTTGCAAGGCCAAGATGTAGAGATGCTGGTCCAATTAGTCCAGTAACTTGGTTTAGAACTAATTATTTAAGCAGATAAAAAAATACGTCTGAACCCATTTTTATGGACCATTGACCAATGAAGTAATTTAATTTTCATGTGTCTGACCTTAAGATGAAGGGTGACTAACACAAGGTGATTTATAACTAATATCTTGCCCTTTTTAAAGCCCCCCATGAAAAAGGTCATATTTTAGTATTCAAACACTCTCATTAATTAAAACTTTGCTTATTAAAATGAGTTAAACTGGCCTCAGTGGTCAGATATATTAAAGTTAAAGGACACAAAAGTTTAAATGTTACCTTTGTTGTTAAGAGACAAAGCTACCACATTTTTTTTTTACAAAAAATTTTTTTTAGCTAAATCAAACATGTTTATCCAAGAATTAATGAGCTATTGAACTAAAACATAAAGTGGGATTGTAAACTCTAAATATTAAAAGAAGAGGAGTAATATTGCACATAACCCACTAGCTATGGTACAGGAGGGTTTCTGTTCAGCTATTCTGAACTGAAGCAACCTCCAAGACAAAGGGGTCAGACAACAAACCACCCTTTATAAGGACGAGGCTTTAAGGCTGCAGAGGGAGAACAGAAAAAAGATTTTTCTGCAAGTAAATTCACTTTAAAATTTAAAACATTTCAAACTCTTGGCCCTAAAGGCTAAAGGTCAAACAGAAAGTTAAATCCAAAACCAAAAGGAATAATTTCTTATGAAAACAGTAAGAAAGTAAAGATAAGTTTCAGATAATCTGGCCAACTCATAAAAAAATCTAAAACAATATGGAACATAGTTATTTCTTTTATGAAAATATGAAAATATTGCATTATTAAAATGTGATGTGACCGAATATTAAATTCCATCCATCCATGTTAGAGTCTCCTATCATTGAGATATTAAGTCACAAATCTGTTCAATTGAAATGAGGCACTTCAAACCCCGCCCCCTCCAGGTCGCAGAGTGTTTGATTCCTCCCTGTTCGGCCATTTTAGTAGCTTGATCAGAGATTTGATTAACTAGTGGCACAGAAACTTTTTATTCCCAAACTGATTAAAGGATGTCAAAAGCATTCTAACACAAATTACATGTTAGATACTGTTTAAAAATTCTAAATGATACCACAAAAGAAATGAACACATCTTGTAAACAAAGTCTCAAGTTAGTTAGCGAGTTAGCTAGCGCCAGGATCACGTGTTCCACAAGACAAAAGCAATGCCAAACTGTTTTTGTAATGGTACTATTCAGAACACACAGTGCAGTTGTGGTCAAGGTGCTAACAGCTAGCACGCAGCGCTAACATTAACAGAAGGCACAATGCTACTGCTAGCAAAACAATGGCCAGGACGTTATATCAACACAATAAATTCATAAATAAAATAAAGTTTGTTGCCATTTTAACGTTAATTTTAGCTGACCACTTTGGTGTGTTTGTACCCCTGACTCAGACAAAGTCTTTCAGCAAATTCTTCTTCATACTGACCAGAGGTTACTGAAGAACTTCTTAAAGTGATGGACACAGACCTCTGAAGAAATCCCCACTGATGTTATAACATTTCCAAGAAAAATAAAAAGTTTAACCAGGAACTCTGAAGAGTGTAATCCTGGGAGACAGTGTAATAAATTGTGTGGGTTAATAAACCCTACATCCTAACATTTTGACTTATCTACCTATAGATTGGGCATCCTTCAACGTAAACTACAAAATCGCTCCAAGATATAAAAAATGGCAGATTTGCAAAATTGGTTGGCTGGAAGTCCTTCAGCAGTTCTACAGAAACTACTGTGACTGAAAAGGTAAAAAAAAAAAAAAAAATGATGCCAACAGAATATAAAGATATTGACACAGCACCAGGTGAAACTAAGTTAAACGTTTTCACTATTAGAAACTCCAAGTACATAAAATATAATTAGGGACTAAAAAAGTGGATGCTGCATGACACGTCCCCTTAAAGTATGTCCGCCCTCATGTCCACCATTTTCCGATAGAACACTTTAAAAGTAAAAATGAAAATGTTTGATAAATCAATGTGTTCTGCTTCTGATTACATACAAATAAGAACAATTGTGGACTTTGAATCTTTTATTTTGTTGATAAAAAAAATTGTAAAGGAATTGTATTTCACAGGCAATCTTCAAACCAGCAATGAATAATGATTTAATGGCTCGCATGGAACATAACCCTAAAAAAGAGCAATCTGTTTCCCATGCAGCGCATAAGAAGGTTTTATTTTTGGCTGCTGTAAGTGGACTGCAAAGTATCACTAAAGGTAAAGGGGGACGGAGAGCAAGCCTTGGTCCCTAATGGCCCTCATGTAGTATTTAAAGGAGGGTAAAGTCAACCCCAGAGTCTCCTGAGCCCTGGCCTGGAGGCTAAACAGTATGCAGGCAATGGCGCTGTCTCACTGCTGCAATGGGAAACCATTGTTGCATGGCATAGACAGCAGCTGTAAGAAATGAATCCTGCACGCCTCAGCTTTTCACTATTTAAATTAATTGTTTTATACTGGCTTTTCTTTCTGCTGATTAATAGTTACAATAGAAACAAAACCATCTAACTAGTTCTTCCTACAGAATCTATACTGTAGATGTTACTTTGGCCATTAATAACAGCGGGGGTCTATGGGGGACAATGATCATGCAACTTTCTATGAAATGGAACTAAATAAATAAACAGGACAAATGTTGCTTTGATCAATCTAAAGGGGCTTACATGCAATCTCTTGTTCGCCTAGGCTCTTATTTCGCATGACAGGACATAGGCTGACTTTCTTAAAGAGCCGATGACATTTTAAAAGCCCAGTACCAATGTTGGTTGCACTTTATTTCATCTTGCATGAAAAAATAAATACAGCACAAAACACAGATCCCCTATTTGGTTCTGATTCCAGGAAAAAGCTGAATTTTGTTGCTCTTTTGTGACAGTAGCTGAAAAATTGGATCTTTATCAAATCTGACATTATTGAAAGTTTTCAGCGAGTAATAATGAAGCTCATTCAACTAATTGGTAAATATTGCTTTCAACAGGTTTTAGACAATAATTAAATCCCAAAAGAAAGTCGTTTTCTCTGGCTATGCAGCATAAAAACACATAGCTGTTCATTCTCCACACACTGCTGGTCATCAGGTTTAAAGAAGGCACCTAAATGATTCCATCAGGTGTCACATTTGGCTGTTTAGGTACATCTGGAACTAAAAAAGACATTTACTAAAGACATTTACTAAAAAAGACATTTACTAAAAAAGACATTTACGTTGACAGTGAACCACAGTGAAGACTTATCTACGGACTGCAGTTGGTCAGTCACAATCTGTAAAAAGCTTAACTTGCCAATTCAGATTTTTGGCCAATGCAGATTGATACAGAAGTCATCAAGGAGGTCACCAAAAAACCCAGGACAAGATCTATATCACTGCAAATCTCATTTACCTCAGATAAATGAGGGTGAAGACTGGGGAAAGATTGACCCCCAGGAAAGTAAAAGGTTAAATAAAAGTAGAAAACATACGGTGTTTCGGTAGACTTGGTTTAATTGCTCAAATTGGGGACCAAAACTCCAACATTTCTTACATTTTCAGCTGCTGCAGTTCGCTTTCTCACTGCACAGTCAAACTAGCCAAACCCTTTGAAAAACCTCCTGTGGTGGCGCTGCACCAAGAACCTCTGAAGAAAATGATACAAAAACCTCTGAAGAAGACAGAATGCAACTTCCTTCACAAAATACAAATAAAAATATAGTGGTATCAGATTTTAGTGATTATAAAAATTATCTCGTCTTTGTTAAAAGACTACGAGCCATTTATCCAGCTGGCACTTGTTTTGTTTGGTTGTATTTACCCAGAATGCCCTGCGCTGTAGTCCGTTTCATGCTTTTGAAGTGGTCTCCAGTCAACCTGGCATTTAAACCCCACCAGCGTTCACTTCAACCAAACTAAAACATAGGTATGTAGATGGACAAGAGTTTTTTGATCTGCATCAGAGTTTGATTGTGCATCCACACCTCCCCAGACAACCTTCTGAGCAAATGAACAAGAGTTTGACTAAAGCAAACTAAAAAGGGCTGGTGTGAAGGCACCTGAGGTTCACTAGACATCCCGACCTCCTTTTGATTTTAATAAACTCGAAATAGGTGCATCAAACTTCAAACTACAAGCAATCATAGTTTCTTGACCTGCTGATCACCAATCAGAACTTGTCAAATAAAAATGGTCCAATTCAGATCTCTGGCTGACTGGTTGCTGCATCTGAAATAAATGCACATTGAAGAAAAAAGTGTTGGATGAATTGTGCTTTTGTGCTCAACAGCTTAGCATCTTTCTGCACAGCTCTTACAACTGAGTGTGATGCTGATAAGCGAGAGCTTCTCATATTATCTGCATTGGTTTGTGTCCCTCTTTGACAGATAAAACCTGACTTTTCTTCCAGTGTTGATGCTCCTGGCTATGACCAGCTGTGTCATGGCAGCAAAAATGGAGGAAAGCAATAAAAACAGCAGAAAAACAAAGCTCTGTATTCTAGAATCTGGTCATCAGCAGAGCATGAAACAATGTTTGTCTCTTTTAATATTGTTTCGGTGCAGATTAGATGGATCAAACCCCCTCCTTTTCGGGGGCTGATGGCTGTATGGATGGTTGTTGCCTCAGCCTGAAGCTACATGAGGTTTTAAAGGTAGACAGACAAGAGTCGAGAAGGGAGTGGTCTGGGGAGGGAGCTCCGTAAAGATAGTTTAGTCTTCAGATTGTTGAGTTTAGTGCGTTTGGATCTGACTTTATGTCTCCTTGTTGGTTTGTTCTCCCTTCTTCTCTGGCTATCTGAACTGCTTTTGTTTCAAGCTAGAGATATTCAGAATGGTAAAGTACTAAGTGATGCTGCCCCCCCACCAGCAGGCAGTGAGGGCAGCGACATTTCAGCGATCCTTTTAAAACATTTTTAATTAGAAGGAATAAAACGACCTCAAACTATTGAGGACTGAAGCACCTCTTATTCCTGAATGCTGTTAGAAGAAGTCAAGTGCTGATTTCTTTTAACCTTTTGGATTCCAGCTGATAATATAACTGTAATTACCTTCCAACATATTCAGAAGAAGTTAATCTGAAAGAGTCACTCAGCACTTATGAATAAGCAACAGAGAAACGTGTTCGACGTGGAAATCGTAAACACCGACAGCATGTTGACTTTGCTGTCAAAGTCAAGATGCTGACTTTGAAAGCAAAGGGTCAGTGTGATACATGTGTTATATGGTTTGGATTTATATCACATTAGGAAAGGTTGACATAGCAAACTTTCCTTCCACTGGTGAGTCTGTGCCTTACCAAACCTTCAGTGGAGGGCGATCTCCCTCTTTCTGAGATGTGTGGTCCTTGCTAGTTAGCAACCTCTACCTCCTGCTTATTACTAGTAGATGTAAAATCAACATCTACTAGTTTTGATTCGCTCCAAACCAGCACACAGAAATATGCCCAATTTAATTTTTTGTTTGTGACATTTAACAGTGCACTCAAAATTTGACTGACAATTTTGTACAGTAGGTACAGAAAACAACTTCAGCTGTTAAGACAATGCTGTATGTATCAAATGCAACTTGAAAGAAATTTGACTTCCGTCCTTGCCATATCCAATGACTTTAAATTGGCCTCTGTCTCTAAGAAATTCCTGCCCAATAGGTTACTCCCCCTTCCAGTAAATCATCACAACAATGCTTCTCCATAATTTACAATCACTGTTTAGATCTCAGCAGGCATGCAGTTCCACCAGGTGTTTGCTAATCGCTGCCACCGCTAGTCTGCAGGATCTGAGTGGGGACCTCGGTTGGAGACTGAAGCTGGAGCTTTGGGGTAAACAGGTGGCATATTGTAAGTTTATACTTCTGCTTACCTCCTTTCTAACAAATAGTTATGTAAATATGTTTCATGGTTTTTGACTGTAAATGTGAATATGTTTGAATTAAACACAAACTAAACAAAGTATCGGTACGAGGCACTACTGAATTGATGCCATGGTGACTAATGGACGAATCAAAGCAACACTCCAAGTATGTTTTGATGAAGGATTAAAATGATAACATAATATGAAGTTGAAAAAGTCGATTTTACATCTTTATTTAAAAATGACAGCTTCCCTAAAACACTAAAGCTATTCCCAGAAATTGACGTTTTATAACTTTTATGTCAGATGATGCCAACCAGAACAACATAACTACTCTGACACCATTTAAATTGTTTTCAGTTTGATTTCTTAAAATCACGCATCTTTATCAATTTGAAAAAAGGAAATAATGATAAATTGTCAGATGATCTGCTTGAAAAAGATCTAATCTTCATGATTTTAAAGACCTGCAGACTAAAATCGACAATATCTCAGTCATTGATGCTTTCCTAGCCATTTACACCGAATGGTCTATTAGGAACAGGATAACAAGGTAATTGATTAAAATAAAAAATAAATAAATAAATGTTTACAATCAATATTGCAGTTTCCCAATTGCAGTTCCATTACGAACTGCAGATCATAACAAATGCACTTGAAAGTATTATAACAGAGCAGTTAGCGAGTGAGTATCGTGTTGCTCGGGTAGTCTTCATTATCAGATGACAACAGCTGGTAAATGTTAACAAATAGAGAGCCCTGTAAGTGGAGCTGAAGCCAGATAAGACATAATAAGGTTATACAGGCCGCATGCATTCATAAC
Organism: Poecilia latipinna; assembly: GCF_001443285.1. Lineage (NCBI taxonomy): Eukaryota > Metazoa > Chordata > Actinopteri > Cyprinodontiformes > Poeciliidae > Poecilia > Poecilia latipinna. Next base: position 29,110 of record NW_015113798.1, read on the forward strand.
TGATTCAATCACAGCTCCGTCTGTGATCAAATAAAGAGAAGAAGCACTTCCCAATAACAGGACAGCTGTAATTTCAAGGCTCTCAGTGCGTCACTCCAATTACACTTATGTTGTTAAATGAGGGTGTGCACAATGAGAGTCCTGTATCCTCAGCACATATTGGCTCTATATGAGGGATCTCTTTGCTACACCGGCAGCTAAGACCAAAAACGAGCCCCTTGCCAGTCTCCTCTGTGTGTTTCACATCGACACGCACGGCCTACGTTTGCGTGAATTTCTTCCAATCGACTGGTACGTACACGTGTCCCAATTAAAACGAAAGTGGATCTTTGACGCTGCGAAGGAGTGACTCAAACCGTGCGCTCCTCAGCAGAATGCAGAGACGGCTGCCGATGCTGATACGGGATTATCCTTTGCTGGATTTCCACATTATACATCTCATCTCCTCCTGCAGAAGCCCCGTTGCATAATAGCAAGCTGGAGCTTAGCGAAGTGATTGCTGAAGAAGGGATCTCATAGGCTGCACACCCACCTCTTTATCTTCCTGTTCTTATTTCTTCTCCTTCATCTCCTCTGGAAGGAAACACTTATAGGCTTTTAGACATACTGACATTTTCAGATATTGCCTTTTTGGTCTAATAATGACCATGTACGGATCCAAAATGAGGACATTTCAATTGCTGGCCCAAAGGTAAGGAAGTGATGGAAGAACTGAGTGACATTTTTGTTGAAAATATCATCTGCCCACTGGAGGAGAAGATGATGACAAAGACTTTATTCCATGATGGTACTCGAATAAGAATTTCCAGAAACTACACCCATCCACTTTATAGGGAAGGGCGATATGGACTTTTTATTTAAATCACAATATTTTATGGTGTTCTTATTTTAAAATAGACTTTTTTAGGACAATGGTTACTTAAAGAGAAGTGATTTTATCACTAACCTGCACATTCTAACTGCATATTTAGTCATAATTTCTATTAGTATATTTTGATGCTCTCATGGAATGTAACATATTTAATTTTTGGGTTTTCGAGCCATCATTAATTGGAATTTATTGTTATGGTACAATTCATCCATCCATCCATTTTCTATACACCCTTGTCCCTTATTGGGGTCGGGAGGTGCTGGTGCCTCTCCAGCTAACATTCCAGGCGAGAGGTGGGGTCACCCTGGACAGGTCGCCAATCTGTCACCGGGCAACACAGAGACAGACAGGACACACAACCATGCACACACACACAGACCAAGGGACAATTTAGAGACCAATTAACCTGCAGCCATGTTTTTGGACTGTGGGAGGAAGCCGGAGTACCCAGAGAGAACCCATCATGCACAGGGAGAACATGCAAACTCCATGCAGAAAGACCTTGGACCGGGAATCAAACCCAGAACCTTCTTGCTACAAGGCAACAGCTCTACCAACTGCACCACTGTGCAGCCTCCTGGTACAATTCAATTGAAATAAAAATATTTTATTAATCCAAAGGGAAATCAAACCTGACACTGTTTCTACAGAAAACTACAATCATATTTTGTTTTGTTCACATTCAAGGTACGATGACACAAAGAACACAAGCTAATATATATTATAATATAAAATAAAAAGTTTGACTCTATAGGGAAATTTCCACTTAAATCCATTGAAAACTTGGCACAAAACTATTGTTACAAAACATCTTGTTTACTGTAAATGTGAAAAAGACAAGACGCATTTAAAACTCCAAACTCACGTTGTCTAATGATGCCATTCTCAATCCAAACTTAACATCCATTTACTCACATGTTACCTTCTTTGACATAGCAGAAACAGTAAAGGCCATTAGTTACGTTTACCAAGAAATGTAGATATTTTCCCCGGGATGGACTTGAGAGTCTGCAGTCAAAGGCGACTACCAGGTCACCAGTCATCACAGCGTTCAGAGTGGATATCGACAGGCTGAGGAGAGACCGATCATTCCTCTAGTGGTAATTACCGCTGCCAACAAATCACCAGGTATACAGCAGTGTGATGCATGATGTACTGAGCAGAGCCCAGAGGTTCTAAAAAAAAGCCTTTGCTGCACATTAATTAGGACTTCAAACAAATTGAACTCCTATGAATGTAGGATTTAAAGTTTTAAAGACAGCACTATTAGATGCTTGAGTCTAGAAAAAAAGGAAATACCAAAAAAGTGGGAATACACAATAAATCAACATTCACATTCACAAAACGGAGATGATATTTATAACCAACATTTATTTGGTTGTAAATATCCATTCGACGTTGTCGAATGGATCAGGAAACATATATAATATTGCAATATGGGCCATAACAGCAATAGTACCATTGAATATTGACTCAGATTTGCATATTGGTGTATTCATTACAAAATATATAAGGAAAAAACTATCAGGATTGGCAAGGTCAGGACTGGACCAATATTCAGATAGGAAAACATGTGATTTAATGAAGCAATGAAAAGTATGGAAACTGCAATGAAAAGGGGAAGAAGATGGAGATCAACGGAGTGCAACAGAAGGAGCTATGGGGAAAACGGAGAACTGAGGAACATTAATATACTGAGGGAATTAGGCATAAATGACAAAGGGACCAGAAAAGCTAAACAACAGTGAGTAGATGCAGCTGGGGAAGGGGGAAGAATGGCAGACTAAAGATGAGAGGAGGAAAAACAGTAAACAAAAAGAAACACAAACAATGAAAATGCGTGAACACACCCAAGGATTGAACTAAAATGTCCAAATATATGGAAATAAATAAATGAACAGAAACACAAATGAAACCAAAAAATCCAAACAACAAAGGATGAAAGTAATTGTCTTCTCTTATGACTGTAAAACAGCACAGTCAAAGGTAACGCTTCACTTTTCCCATGGGCATGCGACCTAATATTACAGCACAGTTTGCTACAAAAAAAGTAAGTAATAAGTAAAATATTGTTGTCACACTTTTTTATGATAAAACAAGCCAGCATTAGCAGGGCAGGACAGCTAGCCGATGCAGCCACACTTTTAAAGTGACATGAGCCTCTGCTCTGAAATTGTTGGATATTTCTGATAGATTCTGACACAGTGTCAGAATCTAATAGTCTATGTGTATGCTATGTGGTACAGCCTGCACATGGGCTATTATTTCCATTCTAGCACAAATGGCTGTTACAGCAAGTTAGAAAAGTAAAAAGTTAAATCACTTTATTGCACAACCTCAGACTCTTATAATTTCCATTTCCCTCCCTTCTCTTTAGGAAGATAATAGTCGCATTGAATCTGTTCGATAGCATTTTATTCATATATTTATTTTGCTGAGGATCTTGATTTAGTGTCAGTAAGTCACACGCTGCCTGTGTTTGAAGGATTAGCTAATCAGAACAAAAACCTCACAAATATCTAGAATAATGGATTCATGTAAATCTGCTCGGGGTGAAAAAGTCATAACTAGAAAAATTTAAAGGGGGAGTAATAACCATGAAAATATTATCAGTTAAAATTCACACTAAGATAAGCTACTTATGTCAGGACAGAAATAATATTATTGTATGATCCGGTGTTGTACTTTGACAGAGCATCAACTGGAACGAAAAGGTAATTTATCTGCGTCAAAATAAATGCATTTGCGTAGACGGCTGCTAAGATATTACATATTAGTCTTCAGAGAAGAGAAAAGCGAATCATGGCGTTCCTTTCTTCTGGGGAAATGCTTTCACTGTGTGTCATTTTGTTCTCTCTGATAAAGCTGTGTGAGCTGAAATGTTTGTGTAGCAGTGATAGCAATATTCAAAGGCATTTGGTCTATTTTAGGTGGCATGACGTTGGGGGCAATGCGAACAGCAAATATGAATGAACGATAAGATTTACAACCCAATAAACACAAATTGCGGTGGGAAACAAGTGAGGTTTCATCTCCACTGTCAGCCACCTGCTTTCTTCAGAACCTGGGGTATTTCATCTGAAACCTGACCGTGAGCATCCATTCTACCCCATTCTACCGGGGCAGAATGGAAGGAGGTGAGGAAACAATGCAGAGGAAGCTCGTAAATTAGCAGCGGCCATTAATAGCCTGCTTGACATTTCTAAGAAGACGCAGAAATGTCGTCTGACAGAGTATCTGCTGTGGGTGGATGAGAGTAATGATGGTGGGGAGGCGTAACAATGTCATGGTTCAGCTGGTCTCCCTGTCAGCTGTTCTCTGGATTCCTCAACGTTTCCTCATAATGATAGCAGACGTTTAATCCTCAAGCAGAGTTGTTCTTTCAGCCACAGTTAAAAAAAAAAAAATCCGCTTAAGTTTGTTTCAGACTTGACTAAACTCTTGTCAAGAGATATCTTGAGGTCTAAAACTATGGGTGAGTGGATATGCTTAAACTCAGGGCCGACCCAAAATTTTATTTGGGCTCAAAGCAGATTTTCATTTGGGCCCCCATACCAACTCTACTAGTAGCATAATTAATATCATTAAAATAATTTGTCATCGTGTCAGTGTTACATTGAGTATTGATTTTAACCTTACAGGAGTAGCAATCTAAAAATAAAAAAGACAAAAACATATGTTGAATAAATGTTGGATGGTCCTCTATAATCCTCCCCAGAGTGAATGAAGTCAAAGGTGGTTCTTCAAGATCCTGATTTATGGGGTAAACTTAGATTTTTTCATGTATTGCTTTTCCAATGCATTGTGTTTTGTTAGTTTTGCAAACCTGAGCTTAGATGTGAATATTTAGATATTGAAATACCTGAAATGAAATAGGACATGCTTTCTTTTTTTCTATGAGCATAATTTCTGTTAACCACTGTGAGTCCTTCATAAATTTAACTGGTGTGTTTTTGTGCTGACAGACAGCAGGTAATAATTAGCTCATATTGGCCAGAATAATTCATAGTCAGGCAGGTTGGTTGTATTTATTTATTTATATTTTTACCTTCCCTACAAAGATTGATTTGTGTATGAGTAGCAGCTCCATCCATTTGGTAATTTGACATTTATGATAGCAAATTATTGTACCATTTCCCTGGCTTGTTAACAAAAATCCAGCATAGTCCTGGAAGGTTGCCACGGAGATGCAAATCAGTGCAAACAAGTTTGCAGTGATGTATAATTTCCAAATGTATATCTGGAAATTAATATAAATGATAACAGATACAAATGATTGGACAAAAAGTGGGAGGGAGGGAGGGATGGATGGATGGATGGATGGATGGATGGATGGATGGATGGATGGATGGATGGATGGATGGATGGATGGATGGATGGATGGATGGATGGATGGATATGTATCAGATCAAACTGATATCTGTTCTTTATTCTCCGAGACTTTATCCCGTGTTCAGTGGTGAAGCTTCATCCTCAGACCCAGCATCCGTCCCAGAAACACACAGCTCCCTTCATCTTTGTGTGTGTTTGTTTTCTCCATGCTTACCTCCCTGCAGATCAGAGACAAACGAGCGCCTGACCTCCCAGTGTGCTTCAAACTCACACCTCTGTTAATGACTGGGGAAGCGAGGGGTTAACAAGCAGAACCACCTCTCGATGTGTGAGCCCAGCAGAGTAAAGCAGGAATTCACTCACTGGTCCTGACAGAGCAGATGAAACGGGCATCCTCGCCTACATTTCCCACACCCACCTTGTATCATCAATATTTTGTACCTACACCAGCTCAGAGCTTGGCGGTAAACAAGACCGCCTCCTCATCCTCTCCGGACGCTCATTAAAATTTGAGAACCGGCTCGTCTTGTCAAGCAGAGTTTGGTTTCTGCTGGGAGCCACACGTCCAACCTGAGCCCAACTCATCTGTGTGGCGGGAAGCTTTATGGTAGGCAGAGGTGATAAAGAATGGACTTAGATGATCGACACATCATCGTGTATCATTTTCATACTTTCTAAAGTTTGTTTGCTTTTTATTTCTGCCTTTCATCTCATACTTTGAAAAAACATTTGCATGCCTGAGTTTTCCCACGTTTAGTCATTTTACACTATTTTATACAGATTTTATGTGACATCAACACAAAGTAGTCCAGTTAGAAAGAACATTGAAAAAATCAGAAATCTGAGTTATGTGACATAAGTCATGAAAGCATCATGATCTCATGTAAAAATATCATGGTTTTGCGATATCATGGTATTATTATTACAGCCCTAAAATGTGTTGTTTTGCAATTTCTTTACCATGTGAATGCACAGGTGATTTGCTTCTTAAGTATTTGGGCTGATGTGTGAATTTAATTAAAGTTTAAAATAGCCCATCACCATGACCTCTACAGTCTTAATCAACTTTAATTGTCTCTATAAGCTGTTTTAAAATCACAGGGATCCTACTGAACTTTCATTCCCCTGCTGTTTGTGCATTTACAGCTGATTAATTGTTAACAAAATTAAGGAATACCAATAAAGTTTACATCTAATAAGATAACTGTGTTTCCACTGCTTTAATAGCTAAAACAAATCAGGTTATACAGCACAACGACAGTTGTCTTTTTATTGACGAAATGTATCTTGTCAGGAGTTTTTATTGCACTTTAGACTCAGAAAATCATACAAAGGCCTATAAATCTTAGAAATGCAGAAACGATAGAAATACTCATCATGTTTGTATAATAACTTACCATGTTTGTACAACGTAAGTATCATGTTTTTATATTATAGTGTTTAAAAATGTATTTTCCTCTTTGAAGGCAATACGACTAGATTCATACTAACGATTTTATTTTCCAGTCAAACCTTCTTGTCCGTCTACGGACGCCTCAGTCCTCGACGCAGCCGTCACAGGTTCAAGTCCCGGTGTTTGTAACGTGACATTTTAAAGTTTTGCAAGGCATTGTAAGGACTTGAAATAGAAATAATCTTCCAGACTGTGGAGGAACCCGGGGTTATTTGACCCAATCGATGCCACATGCTCCTCAGTACCAACTGAGCTGAGTGTAGTTAGAAAACGGGACACACTCCACAGGACAACTCCGAGATGCTCCCTGTTGTCTCTGGAGTGATGATGAATATTAAATGCGACCCGCGGGCCTTGAGGAAGCGCTACGAGAGCTGCTGACCTGACCTCGTGTCTCTGTACTTTTCTTAGTCACATGTAAACCAACAACCACTTATTAAGACACGTCCCTGCACAACAACCCCGTCGCTAGGGCGGCTAATTACACAGGCATGGCTCTGCGTTACTCATCCCGGCTTCCTTCATGCCTGCACACTTCAGGTCGTTTTCTACCAAGGTTGAATTGAGTGAGTGTGGAGGTTATGCAAGACATTATGGATCTCCAAGGTGGGCAGCAGTCTGAAAGCGATTGAATGAGGATGACTTACCTAAACGATGAGGTGACGAGGCCGCCATCAGCCGCCACAGGTCAACAGCAAATGGAAGAGAGAAGAAGAAAAAAAATCCTGTCAGTTGGAGTGGACAGTAGCTGCATTTCCAATACAAATGTAGGTAAAACATTTTCAATGTTTCCCCAAAAGAAAAAACAACAAAAAACACAATTTTGCAATAGTGCTTTTTCCTCTAAATAAAAAATGCAAATAAAATCACAGCAAAATACGCTTGTTCACCTGATAAGTCTATAAATGAATGGTGAAAGCCAATGGACGTTTCTTGAAATCACTCGAGGATGAGTTTCATGTCATGTTTTTATTTTAAATGGAAAATGTACAACACAACCTTTTATTCTGGATCACAATTGGATCATAGAAATAAAAAAAATGTATTTTATTTCTAAGAAATAAAAATGAACATCCAGCAATTTTTCTCAGAAATGCACTTGAGCTAAACACAGTGAAGGGTTGTGATAAAGCAGCTTTGAATTAGACTGGGAACAAGATGATGAGGAAGAAAACAAAGGATCCATTCTGGATACCATTTGTTGAAAGTTTGAAGCTTTGCTTTTAAAAAATGTCAGGTCATCCATCTTTTCTGATGGTTCTAGTAACAGCTTGTAAAACCAGAACATTTTATTAGAAGTAATGAAAGGTTACATATCTGCCTAATCCTCACAGGGCAGAATTTTAAAAATGTAAGCTGTTAATGAATGATAGATTAATATAAGGAAATAGTACTTGCTGAGTAATTTATTAACCAGTGATAGAAAGTGCTGAGTCACCGGTTGCTATGGTAGCGTAGGGTGGGTCCCATAGAACGGCTAGAGATAAATAGACAAAACCTCAGACCAGAATTTTATCCCACTGTGCCAAAAAATACATCACTCATAAAAATAATAACAAAAAACAAGCAGAACATCATAAACCTTGATGTCAACCATATTTGTAAATGTCTATGGATTATAAACAGTGTTTTTAATGCAGATTTGCTGGCGCTATAGATGATTTTTTTTTTTTTTTTTGGTCTCTTGGTCACAACTATCAAATAAAATCTTCTTAAACTTTTTTTTTTACATGTAAGACAAAGTAATACTGATTTTGTTGTCTTTAATTATACTTTGGTAAAAAAAAATAAATAAATAAATAAGCGGCTTACTACAGTAGAGCACTGCAAATATTTTTTTGTTTTTTAAACAACAAAGAACCCCAAAAATGTTTTGGAAAATTACTTATTATTTAACACAGTAACTATGCAAGACTCTTGAATGTACATATTCCTTTTCAACAAAACAATGACTACTTTGCTTTATTGTGAATTTATTATATTATTGAATAGAAAAAAAAAAACAAGAAAGATCTTAAGAAATTCTGTTTTCAAAGTAAATTGAGGACCTCCAGTACTCTCCACTCTTCACTTGACATGCAAACAATGTTTTAAATATAAAAATAAAAACTGTGCAGAAAAATAGAAACAATATTATCTAAATACAAGCAGGGGTGTAAAAATGTATTAAAGTTGTTGAAAGCAGTCATGTCTCCATAGTCTAACAGCTACTGGGAGGAAGGATCTTCTATGCCGCTCCTTTGTGCACCTTGGATGAACAAAGGAGCAAGTTATAGTCTGTTGCTATAACTTCAGTTGGAAAATACCCTTTGTCCGCAGTTCGTCGAGAAGATATGGCAACACTTATTTAAATTAAATCAAACAAAAGCTTGAGAAAGGTAAAATTCAAACCATTCATTGTGTGGTTTTTAAAGAATAAACAGCAACAAAACGAGCTAATGTTTCAGATAAAAATAAAACCGTGATGGACAGGTTACCGACTGGCCACCTAAAATTCATAATAACTCTTCCGTATTGCGTGTATTCGCCATGCAGCCATTTTACCCACAATTAATTTTGTCTTCATGTTCTACCTGAGCAGCCTGGTTCATCTCATGCATGCTGAACATTTCTCCCCACATGAAGCTTTTAGCTGCTGAAATTTGTTGGCATCCAAATGATTTGCTCTGCTGCCAATAGCAGCATTTCAGCAGCAAGTTGCTTTCAGACGCTGAACAAGCCAGCAAATAATTAGGAACCCAGCGACTGAGAAGCTGAACAGGGATGGAGTTTTAAGGAGTTAAGAAGTGTATATGTAGAGGAGATGGACCGGGTTTAATATTTCAAACACCGACTGTGGAAAAAAATTGACTTCTGCTGCATTTAAATTCAACGAGATGTCTCAATTTCTCCAGTGAAGCTACAGTGCAAAGCATTGTCTTGCTTTGAAACAGCTGCAACAAAGCATCCATTATCAGACAATGATGGTGATGATTGAGATGGATGCTTTTAAGAGAGGAACACTAAGGCTGGCAATAGAGGCAACAGTGGAGCAGGGCTTTTAAAAGTGGCCCACGAGTGCTCCCTGCCAGAGGGTTAATGAGGCTTGGTACTCTCTATGTGGGAGTGATTACATAAGGAAAGGCACCTCTGTGTTGTTTAGTAAGCCGAGTGTATGGCTTTCTTATGTCCAGAGAGACTGGATAGTTAGGGATTACTTGATTAGAAATCTTGGAAAAACCGAAATTTGTTAAACTAATGAGTGAAAAAGTTGAATATGTAGCTTACATGCTGCCATCCAGTTGCCTTTTCATTCATTGCACATGGTTTATTGAGTGTTCTAGTGTATAGAAATGGTGTAAGTACACAGTATGAGATGAAGCTCACTGCATTTCATAAAATGGAGAAGATGGAGACCAAGAAGAAAACATGGGACTCGTTTCCTTTGTTCATCAACATGATTCCAGTGACAAAATACCCCCCCCCCCCCAAAAAAAAAAAAAAAAAAAAAAATGCTTTCACAGTCCCTTTTAAAAGTTGAAAACCACAACACAA
>NW_015113798.1:42378-59387 GCF_001443285.1 Poecilia latipinna
AAAAGGGGGCCTTTTTCTTTTTTTATAAAAAAAATTTCCGGGGAAAAAAACCCCCCCCCCCCCCAAAAAAAAAAAAAAAAAAAAATCAGTTATGTCTGTCCTCTTGAAAGTTTTAAAGCTGCAATGCACAAATTGGAATTACAAAAAATTTCTTGCTTAATGGAAACATGCCATTTAAAATAAATGCTTGTTGATAAAAAAGTTTTTGAACTAGGATGAGGTGGTTTTTCGGTTGTATCAAAAAAAAAGTATTTTTCAAACCTTCATTGAAAAAGACAAAGACATCAGGAAGTGGTAGGAGGATGATGGCATGTCATGTTTTTTTTTACTTCTTTGTGTCTAGAAAATACATAATACACCTCAACTCCCTCTATAATATATGTATACACACACACACACATATATATATATATATATATATATATATATATATATATATATATATATATATATATATAAACTAGTTAAATGCTTTTAATTATATTACACTTCATGTTTGCAATAATAAAAAAGTTAATTAAAAATACCCAAGCTGCATCTTCCTATATGCTAAGAGTTGAGGGACTCTTGGTAATTTATGCTTAAAATAATTGGTAGTTGTTCTAAAAGGATAAATCTTGATTTTAATAAAAGGTTCGTCAATAGTTTGCTATTAATAATGAACTGTTATTGATTATTTTCAGTGAAGAAAACCTTTTATTTGAAGAAACTAGTTGGCAAGATTGACTGCCTTTAGCTTACAGAATGTAGATGTTTTACTGTAATTAAAAACAACAGAAAAAAATCCATATCGCATAGTTTAATATGCAAACTTGTTGCTACTTTATGGAGTGTTATGACTCTTGAAGCAGTAGTTTAGTTTAAAATGTCTAACAGAAATCTTCACTATGGTAAAAAGTTCACAAGGTCTCACAAAAATATAAATTAGATGAAGAGCAGAAGGCTAAACATGTTCTTCAAACAATCTGAAAGCGTGGAGATAAGCGATGAGCTGAAGGTTACAGCCGGCCAAACTTTTTAAGCAAACTCCCCCGACTCCTGAGGCGGGCTTGGACAGCAGATCCGTCAGCAGCATTAAAACCGGACCACATGGGATCTTTGCTTCACGCTCTAATAGAAAATTGGATGCAGATTACTTCTGCGGTGGCTGTTTTGTTTTCTTGGGAAAAACAGAAGCGAGCAGAAAATAAGTATATTTAGTTCCTGTGCCGGGATCGAACAAATGAGTCCCCGTACAGACACAAACACGCCTAATGCCCCTGTAAGAGTGAACACGCACACGCTCAGACAAACTGCGGCCCAATCTAATCAGCGATTCATTGCTCGTCCTGCAGGCCGTAACATGCAACGCGGCTAAGGAACCATCAGATTTATCATTCTCATGATTCCCCAGTAGTGTGAGGATGGACCTGTGCCTACAGCTAGCTGAGAGGGAAATGGGGAATCTGGTGATGTGATAATAAATAGACTTACTGATCAGTGAAATTTATAGTGAGTCGACCAGCTCCAGCAGTATCCCTGATGTGGGAGATTATATTAGTGGTTTGTTCGAATCTAAACACCAAAGGGGCAGTGAAGGATCTTGTTGAAGCTGCTTTATCTGGAAGTTATGCCATCTCCCCAAATAAAACCAGCTTAAAGAGGTGAACTGAAAACACATATGAGCATTTGTTGGAGAAGTTTTGATCGTATTTTATGTTGTTAGCGCTGCTTCTTCTTTTGTTCTGCAGTTCTCGCCAACGTCTGGATCAGAACTGTTTGGTTGTTTGCTACTTTGTTCTTCTTTGGTTGGACCTTGAGTCTGAAATAAAGTTTCTATCCATGTACAGAAATGGGTAAACAATATTTAAGTTCCTATTCCTACGTAGGTTTTAGCTTTGCTCTACATTGCCCCCTTTGGGTTTGATTCATGTGGGTTCATGTGGATGAAAACTTTTGTGAAACTGACCCCACATATAAGATTTTTTATTATTATTATTATTATTATTATTATTATTATTATTATTATTATTACATTATTTGAAATTCATAGAGACAACAAATACAAATTTTTATCACTGGCTTTTGGTCATTTGTTGCATGCCCGTGGGTTTGGGCAAATCGTTCCAGTCATGGTGGGTTAAGCCTGTTCTTTCCGGCGGTCCAGTCCTGCATGGGAAATATATCCATTTCCACACTGAAGCACAAACTTGATGTCTTATTAAAACAATTTTTAGAACAAATTCATTCACCCTACTCCAGCTCTGTCCAGTGACCCTGAGGATCTGTGCATTGTTCAAAAACACACACACACACACACACACACACACACTCAGTTTCAGAGGCTCTTTGTTGTGTGATGGTGTTTTCTTGGGAACCAGGAAACTTGTCTCAACTTGGCGTTCGTATTTTCTAGCTCTGTACACCAGATGTTGTCCTACTTTACTGTTTGGAGGGGGCTTGGTTTCGTCACGCATGGCTGGAACATCATTGTGCTTGGAGAACATTCAACAAAAGTGCAAGCTGCTACCACGACGGTCGGTTGCTCCCTTTCAAACACGTCTTTGCCGGGCTTCACTGTAAATGAATGGCCTTTACCTCAGGTGGCTTTAGGGGGTTAAACAAGGTTAAATGGCTCTGTGTCAACATTTAACTAAATATCAACAAACCATTAATTATGGTTGTGATTAAGTAAACATAATTAGTCTATGGATCAAAACACTGATTCCAGATTTTGATAACAAGAGGGTTTCTTCTGTTTCATAATAAAAGTTGAGGTGTTCATGCCGACTCTCAATAAAGGGATGCTACTCAGTTTTAATATCCACATTTTTCCAGGCTCAGATTTCCTGAGTTTCAAGACATTTTTTGATGATTTATAATCGGTCATTAATGTGGAAATATAAAAGTTGAGCTTAAATTGTGGAAAAAAGATAGCTGGAAAGATGGATGGATGGATGGATGGATGGATGGATGGATGGATGGATGGATGGATGGATGGATGGATGGATGGGAGACAGACAGATGGACAAGTTCATTTAAACAACATAAACAGGTAATAATGCCTGTGAATACAAACATTTTTCTCCCGCTGTTTTTATTGTTCAGACCTGCAAAGTTAATCAAACTCCAGCTTTTCAGGCTGTTTATGAAAACTAGGATTTATAATTGAGTTAATATTTTTCTCTGATATTTTTTGGGACTCCAGAGTGTTTTTCTGTCTCAGTTTCTCATTATTCTAATCACCATAAAAGAGCTCATTTATGTGGCAGAGATCATCTCCGCCTTTATTCTCCTGACAGCCATCTTGATGAAATCCCCATTAAGTCGAGTCCCTGTTCTTCCTCACCTACTCTTCACCCTCATATCCCCCCATCTACACTCCAGCCCTCCCATTCGCTGTTCTGGAAATCGTCCTCCAGCTTTTAGCCCCAGCTTTGTGGATTAAAGCTGCATTGATGCTGTGACCTTGTGTTTTTCTGTGGCGGTTTGCGAGTTTCTAATCAATGTAGCAAAGCTAAAAATGGCCTCTAGACAACAGCTGATGTTTTCCCCCCCAACAACAACTTATTTGTGGTGTAAATATCAGTTTTTCTGAGCTCTAGTAAAAAAAAAGAACATTCTGAGAAACCTCTCTGAGACAAAAAATGACCAAATTATGGATAACAACATGATTATGCAATGTATGACTGACTGCTACAACGGGCTGAAGTTAGCGAGCTAAAATGGCCGTCTTTTCCGCTCAGAGCATTAGGCAGTTATGAGGGCAAATACATAAAATCTGTTTCTCCGTAGAGGTGATGTAATTACGGGGCATAAAATACTGTTTTTCTTTAGTTTGTTTGACAGAATTTATGTAGAATTTAAAAATGCGGATATTATTAATAACTCCATAGCGAACAATGCACTTTACCAGCTTAATAAAAGGCAAACTATAGGTTCCCGAAAAACCTGCAAAAGTCAAATTCAATTAAGTTCCAGAACAAATTAATAGCCAACTTATGTGAGAGACGTTTAGTTTCCTCAGCCACTTTATTAGGTGCGCTGCGCATAAACTAGCCATTTAAATGCAGCTTCTCAATGCATTTGGGAATCTACATGTGGGGAAGACGGCTCTTTTATGTTTGAATGGAGCACAAAAATGAGAGAGAGTGACTGAGTATTTTAGAAACTGCTGATTTACTTAGATTTTTGCACACTGTCATGTCAGAGTTACAGAGAAACCAAAGGTCCAAAAAGACGAAACCTATAGACACGTTGCAACGTGACGTCATGTGTGCAAGATCCCGACCCCAGGTTGCCTGCTGGAGGAATTAAAATCTGCTCGGGACGATGACGACCACTGGTTTTAGCTGTAGAGTTGCCAACATAACACTAAACCTTAAATGTATGCATGATATATGGAAGAAAAAAAGACAGTGCTTTGCTAATTGTCAACGCTGTGACACTGAGATAGCAAGGTCAGAAAAAAGTTTTAATTAAAAAGAATAGCAAGGGAGAGGGAAGTAGGTCAGCTATGCTAGTTTGACTTTAACAATCTTAACATGTTAATGTGCTGCAGAATTCGGTGTGTTCCAATTACGTTAAAAAAAGTCACACATCAACTGACAGATCATAAGTAGCACAGGCGTTTAATCATCCACCGCTGTGTTCAGACGATCACTTTTTAATAATCAAACATCAAAACATGATACTGTGGTGGGCTGAATGTTGTGAGGGAAATTGTTGCATTTTTTGGTGTCAAATCCTGAAACACTAGAGGAGTTGTTGTTAGTCAGTTGGCATGGCAATGGATCAACGTGTACCGAAACAGACAGAGCAGAAAAAAATTTTTGAGCTGTTCAACGGGTTTTCTGATTTTATTTTCCCTTTGCTGAGACGCACTGCACTAACAACTCCAGGTTTTGTTTTAACTAAATTGTTTTACTGCAGCAGCGCAGCTGTGGATGTCAAGTAAAAGAAGAATATTTTTGCATGCACAAAATTATAAACAAACATTAACATGCAATGTGTCTACAGTATCTGGTTTATTTGCACAGAAATGCTGTAAAACACTCAGAACTGTCTATTTTAACAATTCAAACACCAAATGTACCTTAATATGCATTAACACACAGGATAAACTGTCTTGGCACCATGGAGAAGCTTATAACTATAATTTTCTTTTCTGCTCTTGAGGGAACAGCCAATCAGCACCAAGGAAAATGAATGACGCTCCTGGATTGGCTGTTGTGCAAACAACAGCCAATAGCCTATCAGGTAGCAAACCGTGATTGCATTGCTGCATACAGTGTAATCCAGACTCTTCCTCACATTCCCTGCATTAACAGAGTGTGAAGGTTTAAACGAAATACACATTGACACTGATGAGGATTAATCCACACATTGATGAGTTTGCTCCATGGTCTGAAAACTGATAGCTAAAGTTTGCATCGTACGTTCTGCACCGTCTTTCATTAGGAAAACATTGAATTGTCTTGTGTAGCATAGTGGGGGTATGTAGCAAATAAAAAGCAGGTGTTCAATTAAAATTATGCTAAGAAAAACAGATGGGATGGAAATTTTACTATGAGCTCGGAGTATTAGGAACAAGAATGTGGAGCTTTTTCTTTTCATTTGGCAAAAAAAAAAAAAAAACATCTGTTCATTATTTCCATCAAAGTACTGATAACACAACATGAAGATAATTCACCGAGTGGTTTTACCATCAACTGAAGTGCATATTTTTACTTTCAATTGTTCATCTAGGTGATTATTAACCAGCTCCAGGTGGAGGAGAAGGTCTGAATGTTTCTGAAACAGAGTAAATGATCCCACATGCCGAGTCCTGCAGAGACTGCAAGCATTTTTCTGCTGAAAACAAAAGTCAGCCATGAGACATCACACTCCAACCAAGTGGGACATCGCATCTTCATCTAACCCACGATCAAAAAGGTTTAGTGATCTTGTTTTGACATGTTGGAGCAGCCCTCCAGTTTACTCACCAGGCGTGCGTTGCTGATTTCCCATGAGGTAGGAGAAGGCGCCTGGCTGCCCCTCCAGCCCCACCGCCTCCACCTCCAAGTCCCTCCCTTTTCTCTCACAATCCGTTGCTCAAACCTCGTCTTTTTATCGCCCCAGTTCTTTTACTTTTCTGTCCTCTCACCCATGGAGCCTATTTCTTCACATTTACATCAGTCTCTTCTCTGAAGCTCACTGCTCACTCATCCTCACTCGTCTCTGCTTGAGTCCCCTGAGGGTGGACCATTAAGGACAGTGGATTAAAGAGCATGCTTTCCAAGCTGAAGATCCCGGACAACCTGAACAACTCGGAGGGACGATGGCCACACAACACGATGCCCACTTTAGATTATTATTTTTATTTTTATTTGTGAGGTCTGTCTTCAGAAACTCACAGTCAAACTAGAATTAGACTAATAAAGTGGCTGGAAGAACTCTTACCTACAGCCAAAGCAAAATAGGGGGGAAAATCTAAAGGGAAAAAAGTGAAAACAGAACAAGATACTGTGGTTAAATAAGTTTGTACCCCTTTAAAGGGGACCTATTATGCAAAATTCACATTTTGCATACTTTAGTACTTCTATTTGGGTCTCAACTGCTTCAACAAGCAGCCAAAGTGCTTAAAAAGCAATTTTTGGCAATAGGTCAATATTTTTGCAAGCAGTTTCTGATTGTTGATTCACAGTTAATGGGCACTGTGCCGTTACCTAGCAACCCAAGCAGAGCTCCAACACATTTGGTCATCTGGTTCTACTGCTGTATATTTTGCTGTTGACTTATCATCCAGAAACTAGTTGCTGTACTCTTGTTGGTTGTGCAGGAGGCTAAACTTCTGCTTTTCAAAGATGTACAGTTGTGTAAGTGAGCATCAGTCTGCAACCATTTTCACGTGATAATATGTAAACGTTGAGTTAGGGGGGATAGCAGCAGCTTATTTCAATGTAAAGTGACAAGAGGCCCTAAAGCAGCTCATTCTGAACAGGAGCTCAAAACCATTTGAATTGAGCAGACTAAAATCTCATTATCTAAAAATTATTTTGTGCAAAAAATATAATGAACATGTTTTGTACATCCTATCCTAATTTGTTGAAGGAAGCATAGTAGGTTACCTTTAAATTAATATTTACCGAAGGAGGATTTTATTCATTATTTCGTTCAAATCTACCAGCAGTCAGCAGCGGAATATGGTTTTGATATAACATGTTGTATTTAGAGCTGTGAATACGTGATAATGTGTTATAATATTTCATCACATATCGTCCATAGTTAGTTGTTCTTGCGATTAAGCAAACTGATTGTAATTGCATTTGTTCATGTTTATAATATTCTTTTAAGCACTGGGGTGGAAAAAAATAGTTTTATGCAAATTAATGTTAATACAATTGCAACAATAACCAAACATGTCAAATACTATCAAGAATATTCCTCAGAAATGTAAAAAGATGTCACATTCTCTAAAAAAATGAACAGACATATTCTTATGGTGAACTTTTCTTACAGTTCTGTTGGGTTCTTTGGCAACTGCCTGGTAACACATTACTCAACTTGTGAAACCAGCACATATTCTTTTAGCTGTTCTAAGCATGCAGTCTTCTTCCAAACTGAATCATTTACATACTCAGTCCTGTTTTGCATGTGTACATTTCTGCACCCACACCTTTAGTTTTGTTTGCTAGAATCTTTTTCTTTGTTTGTCTGAAAATTGCACTTCATAGAGTTTGTTGTTGTGCAAACATGGACGGTCAGAAGCCTATGTTGGCCACTACTCAGTCGTCCTTGGATGCTTCACCTTTCTGCAAATGCAGAAAGTGTTGTGTAGAGACCAGAAGGTACTCCGAGTCACAGCGCGCCTGCAGGCAAACACACTCCATGTCCCAATTTTGGTTTGTTAGTTTGTTTTATTCATTTCGCCCTCATTCAGGAATCTCTCCGTCTCTTTTCCTCCTGCCTAAAGAAACGTACTTTCTGTCCAACAGTGTATCTATCAAACTGTCTGATCAAGAAGAGAAATTATGTCATTCTGGGTTTATGGGAGCACAGCTCTGTGGCAAGGAGGAGCAATCTGAACAAGGCATATTTGGAGATCGAGGAGAGTGAAATGCATACAGTCATAGCGCCTGTAGTAACTCTCAGGATGCTATCAAACCTGAGTGCTGTTTCCATCTGGGTGGCAGAGATAAGAGGCATTGTTATACACTGAGAGAGACTCCATCTATCTAGCCAACTTCCCTCCAGGATAAATAAATCTTTATATTTATTCTATAGGTGGCTGTTATAACAACCAAATCAAATCTATGGGCAAAATGATGTATTATTTGTTTCAGAAATCTTTTCATCATGATTTAGTACAAAATAATACAAAAATAAAAGAAAAAGCGATGCAGTGCTAAAGGTGTAAATTTACAATGCGGAATCGTCTTACAAGTAAAAGGAACAGTAGCCTTTCCTAGACAAGCTTTCATCTTGCAGTATGAGAGCATAATTGTCTCTGTAAAGCTATATAATCCCAATCACAAACAAAATCCATTTAGGTAGGGTATGTGGTAATCAAAGCACTCAATGCTGAAAAGCCGCCTCTAGCTTAAAGACGCCACAACAGCATGAAGCGCACCACTGGGCGACCTGCTTGGGAAGCTCCAGATCTGCCACTTCTGATTCCATGTGACCATTTTGTTCTCTTCTGCAGGAGGGGAAAAAGGCAAAGCAAATGTAAATAAAAGGCAAAACAGAGAGGACAGTCCTGTCGTATCTAAACAGGATGGTGAACCTCAGAAAAAAAACCTTAATGGATTATTTAACAGGACACATCCGCTTTGCATGGCTGCTCACCGGCTGTTACGCAACCTGCTTTTTCTCCGGCGATGGTGCCAAGTGTCTCGGCATGACAGCTGGCACACCTGATCTATCTGACTGGATTAGTGCAATCAGCGGGCAATGTGCTTAAAGCTAACCAGAGAAATGGTGGCACGAGAGCCAGTGATAGCGCTAGTCAGGTATGAAAATAACTGGAACGGCTCCATGGCGGCTACGGTCCTTTGGAGGTGTCGCAGGCCTCATTTATTGCTGACTGGAAGTGCCACCTTTGATTTTATAGAGACTCTGCATAAACAGAGTGTTCACATTTTAACACTGTGATGTGTAATAGCTTCATTGATTACTTTAAATATGCTGAGCAGACAGTCAACACGAAACTGTTTTCGTTACAAGAAACAAAACTGTAGAGATGAAATTATTTTCAGAAAAAAACAGCTACAAATAAACTATTAAGTAAAATCTTAAAAGCTTACTTTTAGCATTCATTTTGTCCTTCATTTTAAGCACAAGAGGTAAGTTGTTCAAATGTTTCACTGAGAAAGACAAGTTGCTAAAGGTGAGTAGAATTGCCAACAAGTAAGAGAAGCACTACTTCAATATAAGTTTACTCATTCAAAAAATTACTCAGGAGTCAAAAAATATAAAAGGACATTTAAGTGCTGAGTATTTGAGTTGTATGGCTTAATCTTAATCCAAATAAGCCATACAATGGATAAAGTAGTTAGAGTGCCTCATGATATTACTGAAGTAAAATTTGGGTAACACTTTATTTGAAGGGGTGTGCATAAGACTGACATGACACTGTTATAAGCATGACATAACATCTGTCATGAACATAAAGAAGTCTTTATGAATGCTTAGTTGTCATGAAGTGTCATTCGGTAAATAATGACACTTTAAATGCAAAGTTGCTCTAAAAGGTGCATTGAAAGTCCTTTAAAAATGGCAACTGCATTAAATTATCATAATTTACAAAATCATGCAAAGTCGGCACTTTTAATGGACTTTTAATGCAACTTTTAGAGCAACTTTGCATTAAAAGTGTCATTATTTACCTAATGACACTTTATGACAACTGTCATAAACATTCATAAAACTGTAGACATGATCAGTAATGCAACTGTTAATGTCTACAGTTTTTCCAGTGGTAGACAGTAGGCTAACTAAAGACTGAAGAAGTAAAAAGGTGACGTTATTTGGGATTCAGACCTAATATCACTTTGTTGTATTTTTATTAAAATCTCTCTAAATTCATAATTAAGTGTTAGTAATATAGTGGTGCTGATAGAATCCAGGATTTTTGGAATTGCAGTGGATTTTAAGAGTAAAAATGTATAAAAAAACAAAACAAACAAAAAAAACAGCTTGATCAAAACAAGTTTAGCTCTCTGAATTGTGGGGTTCAGCATCAAGCCAAATGTGGGTTGAAAAAGCTCTATGTCCAACATTCGACCTTCTGATTTACTGCACAAAAATTTAGAGCAGTCATCTTGTAAAATGATGCCTTTCAATGCATGATTTCATAATTTCAGAGTCAAAGATCTGTGGCTTTGCAAATCTCTATTTTTATACTTGGCCTCAACTCAATCAGATAAAGGCTCAGCTTTGACACCAAGCAGAAAAGAGAGATGTTGTCCTTTCACACACCAGCAGGCTAATTCGCCTGACCCTTGCAGGTCAGTACACAGTGGAAACATAACCACACAGGAATCTTTTACTGCCTTGGATAAAACTCTGATACTCAAACCACTGCATGTTTTTGGTTGAAACTAGCATCAAACCTGGTTTAACGAATCATGACTGTTTTCTAGATAAATACCAACTGTACCTTTATTTACTTGAACTGTTACATTTTTATTTACCATATAAAAGCACTTATAAATAATATAATATATTCCAACTATTTGTGTTTTTAGATTTTATAAATAAGTCTGATCAACGTCTTAGCAAGTCTCATGAGTGAACACTACAGCTTTTCTTGAGCGTAAGAACTTCAGTCAGCATTAGTAGCTGTAAATCCTTTAACTCTCTATGCTTTAAGATGTTAATCCTATCATTATATTGTTATGGTTTAATTTTAAGAGGGGTTCTGACTGTTCTGCTCAGCTGTTATTGGCTTCTATAAAACATGTCCCCTTCACTGTTTTAATAAAAATGATGCACAATATTAGCTATTAATATTAATTTGTCAAAAAAAAAACAACTCAGTCCTGATGGACACCATGTTCCTTCTCCTCTTTTCTATCTTCAACATTGATGATGATTTTTCCACTTCCACATAAACAATGTGGCGGAGGCCTATACAAAATCAGATTTCGTTTTTGTGTTTAAAATAATCTTTGATTAAAGTTATTTTTCAAGGTGTATGTGGTAAACCTTGAAACACTGGTGAAGCACTGAATCTCAATGTCATTTCTAACATATAGACCCCCCACCACCACCTTGTCTTCAAACTGGTGCTCATCCCTGAACCCCGGTGGCACCGGTTCTGACCCAGTAACCCAGTAGACATCTGTTTTCTCCCATTGTAATTGGCAATTTGCCCCAACTTTAAGCAAACAAGCACTTTATTGGCTTATGAAGGCCTATTATAAGTTTCAAAATGATATAGATCGTACAGAAAACACAAAGCAAACCAGCTACTGTAGGCTGAAGGGAAAATGAAATGAGAACAAGTCCACTTAGAAAGGATCATAAATGTATATGTGGTCCAGAACTGTAATGTGCTGCTCTGCAAAGCATTCAGCAGCAACAGAGAGTAATGTAGTGGAATGACCTACTTCACCCACATTTGCAGCTAGACTTATAAAACCAGAAGGTACAACAAGTCTGACGTTAACCCAGTGACACGCAATGACAAAAGTAAGCTTACCTGTAAGGGGTGAGGGGCATGAGGAGATATTAAAAAAAAATAAAAATTGCCCACAAGAATGACTCGAGGATTGGCAAATACAACCTCCAGTGAACATCATAGATGGAGTAAAAAAACCCAAGCAAAACCCACTGCTTCCATTTATATTAAGAGGATTAATAGCAGCCAGGTGCTGCTAATTACTTGCTCTTAATTAAGTGATTAACAGCAAATGTCACAGCCTCTGTAAAAGCAGGAGTTTTGGCAGACTGGACCAGAGAAGAGACTTCAGCAGTGATCTCCACACCAGCAGTTGTTTCTGCCTACTAAACTGCGTAGGATTTATCAGCCCGGCTCCAGACTATTTGAAGTCCATCACTGTGTGTGGAGAGAGATTCTTCACAAGTGGGAAACATCAGAGAGAGGTCAAAACCTGAAAGACTGAGAGAATTTTTAAAAGCCTAAAACCTTCGCTTCAGACTCTGTCTAAGCCTGAAGTAATTCATTGGATTAATCGGACCTGTATCCCCACAGAAATGCACAGAGGGAAATCACATATTTCATATTACAGCAGTGGCGAGTTGTTTTGTTCAGACTGGTCCTGAAATGACTAATCAGATTAATAGTGATGAATCAATTATTGAAACAATCGTCAACTAATTTAGTAATGGATTAATCACTAACTGGAGTATACTGATATACCTAAGGCCATTTGATAAAAGAACAACATATTCAGAGCAGTGATTAAACCAAAACTGTACAAAAAAATGTATACATTTAAGATAAGAACCTTCGTCTGTAAATATGTCCTACCCAAAACTCCTCAGGTAGCAGTTTTAGCTTTACATAATGAAAATACTGTAAAAGAAATCTACTAAGCACATTTTGCTATACGATTACTACTCAATTAATCCAAAAAACTAATCACCAGATCAGTTGTACACTGTATTGATGCTAAGTTGGGCAGAAAGTGTTGAACTTTTCACATGTTGATGTAGGAAATATTTTTTAGTTGCAGATGCATCCTTTGCTTCAAATGATCAAGCACATACTAAAGAAATACTGTTATTGCATTTTGAGCAATAAAATGATTTATTTTCTTATTTACAAAAGGAATTGAAGATCAGTCTCATGATTAACGCTGACTGAGGAGAATTTGCATCTTTCAGTGTATTTCTAATATTGCATAAAAAAGTTTAAGATGAAAAATCTCCAGAATTCATCAGGTTTTTTTATTCATTTAATCAATAATATATTAATTAAATACTAAAATAATTGTTGGTTGTAGCCCTGTACATGTTGTATGTTATCCTGTGAAACTCATAAAAGAACAATGAATATTACATGAATGGAGGTGATCAGCTCTACAGGACTCTGGTCCTTGGGAGCCCTGTGGAACGGCACGCGGCCCGCAGCATGCCGCCGCCTCCTGGTTTGTTTATCTCCACTGCTATATACTGCAATCTCACTCCAGAGTGACTACAGCCCATAGCTTATGTGCATTCAGCTGTGATTCAATAAAATGTCAGGGGGTGATTCAGGACAGCTGCTCAGAAGTAATATACCTCTTTACAGAGAAGCAGGCATAAGGTGCCCTGTTAAATGATGAAGTGATATATGCTCATACAGTGTAGCATACCAACTGCTTTACATGCTGGAGGACGACGCCGCTGATGGCACTGTAACGTGATTTGTGAGACGTCGTATGCATGAGAACACATCACTGTACCATGAAAGACAACAAACACCAGAAATGTTGGGGTCGTGTTCTGGAAAAAATAAAAATGGATCCAAAAACAAAATCTCATCGAGTCTTGATAGTTACTCTATGGCTGCAGCTAACAATTATTTTAGTAATTGATTATTGTATTGATTATTCTGACAATTAATTTTCCTGGTGATAAATCAATTAATCACATCAAAAGTTGTTTGTTTTTTTATTTAGCCACTTAAGCATTTTTATACGCTGTTAGAAATACACTAAGAAATTCATAAAAATAATTCAATTCATTTTTTAAATAAGAAACCAAACTTTGTATTGGCAAAAATGCAATCATAGCATTCCTTTAGCGAATCATTTGTAGCAAAAGATTAAGCTGCAGCTAAAACAATAAATCAATCAACAACATATAAATTGCTCAAGTCTGATCTATTGATCCATTTGTGGATATCGCTTGAGTTCTGGATAGGACAAATCTACACTTTAAGAAGATTTTTCTTGTATTTATATATGTACTGATTTGACTTAATTACTGCTCAGTGTGCGTCATTTTAGCAAATGGTCTTTGTTGTGTCTATATATTCAGGTTAATGATTATTCAATGTCTAAATCAGTTGATATTTCAATAATCCATTAATAGCAATTCATCTGATGAATTACGATAAATTGTTTCAGCCCTAACTCATCCATATCTGTGGGAAAACTTTATTTTTATTATTCTTACAAGGACAGTTGCCGAAGAACAGTGTTAATTATTTTTTTGTTTTTTCTTGAAAGAAAATCTAGTAACTTCAGAAAATGCATGAGCCCCTGGATGAAAATGAAGACAAAGAGGAAACAGATGTATTTCTGATTTGTGATCTTTAGTCTACATACAGTATGTATGAATCCAAGATCATACATCCTGTATGTATGTACATACAAGAAAACGCCACGTATTTAAGTCTGGAACCAACCAGCGCAAAAATGGTTCAAGCTTATTGCTCAATTCGAGATAAATTCAACAAGTAGATTCATTATTCACGGCTGACTGGTCCTTCACAAAAACAGAAGATTCTCGCTCCACCTCCTATTGTCTCCATTTTCTCCCAAGATGCTGCAGCAACTTTGGTGTTTTAAATAATGGAGGAGGGCTGAAATTTGTCCTGAAATTTTAATTGTGGTCTGGTCTGGGGATGTGCATTAGTGAGCCAAGATGGAGCAGTGGGCGGGCATGAACATTAGTGCTCTCCAACTGCCTCTGGCCTCATTATGAGGGGAGGAGGAGGAAGGTACAAGGCAGGGATGTTAGAGCAAAGAGACAAAGTAGAAACAAAGAAACCCTGGGGGGATTTCCACTTGCGGTCCTCCCTGGAGAGCCGCGTCCCGGGAGCCACAGGAACACCATTACAGTCTCCCACAGTATTGATCTGAGGCAGAGCAGACCACCCACCGACAAAAACTTCTGCAATCAGGTTCAATTAGGTCTCATTTATGAGCACATGGCTGGCGCCCAGCAGATGCTCACCTCTCAGGATGATTTATAAGTAATGAGACAGCTAAACAACAGAGTTTGACCAGGAGGGATTGATGACCTGAACGCAGAAGCCTGGAAAAGCGAGGGACTTTTTTTTTTCTAAGTCTGAGTAAATTTTTATATATTTTTTTTTAACTTTATTGCAGGATAACCTTCTTCCTGGGATGAAAACACATTTGAAATGTAAAGATGACAATGCCTTCCTATTTCTTTTCTCCCTTTTAGAGCTAAAAATCATATTTTTATTGAAAACAATAAACATTTTTGATTATTTCATTTCCTTGCTTTTCATAGGAAACTCCTCACAACCTTCCAAAAAAACAGGAAACACATTGGAAAAATAAATCTTATATAGAAAAAGGATTACCTTTTCCCCATTTTTTTAGGACTGAAAGAATTATGTATATATTATATACCCTTCTAATAATATATACATTAGAAGTGTGCTGATCGATCGGCCACCGATCATAATCGGCCGATTTCCATGAAAAAGTGTATGACTGGTGATCACTGATCACGGTCTCTTGTTACCGATCACCAAAATGATCACATTTATCTCACTTCACAGCCTCCGTCTGCAGCTCATATCCTCTTTGCCATATTTATATATATATGTGTGTGTGTGTGTGTGTGTGTGTGTGTGTGTGTGTGTGTGTGTGTGTGTTATTTTACTTATATATAATGTCTTGCTTCCATCTGACAAAAAAAAATATGTAAAAATGCTAGAAATTCTTAATGGAATTGTTTATGTTTATATGTGCTTATCACAACAAAATGAATGGATTAATAACTTAATCAAGTAATTTATAATTTTCCCAAAAAATTATTTTACTTAATTATTTTAATAAACTTGTTTTTAGAATTGGTTTTATTTGTTTGTATTTTATCTAGGCATTGTCCTGCTTCTGTACTGTGGCTATAACTGTGTTAAAATAAAAGGCAGCTTTTTTAATTTACCATGCAAAAAGCAATAAGTTTTGATTTGTTCCCAAGAAAAAGTTAAATGTTATCATAAAGCTCAACCACCAAGTATCTTCAAAGAGTGGTTGTGGATGGTGATGCTGTGGGCTGGAAGGATCTCCAGTAGCAGTCAGTCCTGCCATGAATCTGAAGAGGCCTCTGACTGAAGACTGCTGCTGTATGACAGTCTCATAACTATCATGACATGCTAACAGTTCAATATCTGAGCAGCTGTAACATGTCCTTGATGACATCAGTTGTTGCAAACACTGCTAATCCACCTCCTTTAACCACAGACGTTTCTGCCTGTGTGGTTAGAAACGTCCTCCTCTCTCCTTTGTTATTTTTGGTCGTGTTGACCAAAGCAAAGTGAAAATGTCCAAAGTTGAATCAAAATACCAAAACCATGAACCCTAAAACTGGAGCGTCTGCATTCTCCAGTGCAGTCCTGTGCATTAGCCGCCACTGCCAGTCTGCATGTCTCTGCGGCTCAGTAACAACAGATTTGGATGAGCTCCTAATGCTTCATTAACATTTTCACAAATGTAAGTGGACATCTTTTGAACTGCATCACTGTTTATCCACAATCACTCCTCGTCACATTGTTGCAGTACTTGACCCTGCACCCCCACCCCCCTTCACCATAAAATCACAAGCACCTCGCACCAAGTCCAAGTGGTAAAGTGAACAGCTAACAGCTCTTTGCAGCCAATCACAAATGACCTACATGCTAATTAAATAGTCTCCTTGGAGGCGCTGTCATCTGCAATGCAAACAAAGTCTATTGTTGTACAGTAAGCAGCTTTCAAAAGCCCGCATGGATGCTCACTTGTTCCATATGGACCCGAGAGCTGCACAACATTCTTGAACACTGGTTCATTCAAAATGGTGTCAGTTTATTCCATCACCATAATAAACACAGTCCTTGTTCATTCCTTACTAGTTAAGCTATTCTTAAAAAAAAAAAAAAAATAAAAAACAAAATAATTAAATAAAAAATTAAAGAGGATAATTTTTGATCTTCCATTTGGGTTTTAACTGCCTCTGAAGTAAATGGCACCCAGCCGTTTTAGGCATTATGGTAATGTTTTTGGTGTCTGGAAAGCAAGCTGTTTCAAAAACCTCCCAGTTGTTAACCTGTAACCAACGAGAACTGCAACGTTACCTAG
>NW_015113798.1:61486-82234 GCF_001443285.1 Poecilia latipinna
GTGATGCTGTGGGCTGGAAGGATCTCCAGTAGCAGTCAGTCCTGCCATGAATCTGAAGAGGCCTCTGACTGAAGACTGCTGCTGTATGACAGTCTCATAACTATCATGACATGCTAACAGTTCAATATCTGAGCAGCTGTAACATGTCCTTGATGACATCAGTTGTTGCAAACACTGCTAATCCACCTCCTTTAACCACAGACGTTTCTGCCTGTGTGGTTAGAAACGTCCTCCTCTCTCCTTTGTTATTTTTGGTCGTGTTGACCAAAGCAAAGTGAAAATGTCCAAAGTTGAATCAAAATACCAAAACCATGAACCCTAAAACTGGAGCGTCTGCATTCTCCAGTGCAGTCCTGTGCATTAGCCGCCACTGCCAGTCTGCATGTCTCTGCGGCTCAGTAACAACAGATTTGGATGAGCTCCTAATGCTTCATTAACATTTTCACAAATGTAAGTGGACATCTTTTGAACTGCATCACTGTTTATCCACAATCACTCCTCGTCACATTGTTGCAGTACTTGACCCTGCACCCCCACCCCCCTTCACCATAAAATCACAAGCACCTCGCACCAAGTCCAAGTGGTAAAGTGAACAGCTAACAGCTCTTTGCAGCCAATCACAAATGACCTACATGCTAATTAAATAGTCTCCTTGGAGGCGCTGTCATCTGCAATGCAAACAAAGTCTATTGTTGTACAGTAAGCAGCTTTCAAAAGCCCGCATGGATGCTCACTTGTTCCATATGGACCCGAGAGCTGCACAACATTCTTGAACACTGGTTCATTCAAAATGGTGTCAGTTTATTCCATCACCATAATAAACACAGTCCTTGTTCATTCCTTACTAGTTAAGCTATTCTTAAAAAAAAAAAAAAAAATAAAAAACAAAATAATTAAATAAAAAATTAAAGAGGATAATTTTTGATCTTCCATTTGGGTTTTAACTGCCTCTGAAGTAAATGGCACCCAGCCGTTTTAGGCATTATGGTAATGTTTTTGGTGTCTGGAAAGCAAGCTGTTTCAAAAACCTCCCAGTTGTTAACCTGTAACCAACGAGAACTGCAACGTTACCTAGTAACCCCCACAAAGTCAGCTGATTTATATAGCTGATGGCTATCTAATTGTTTATCGATTTGCAGCCATTTTGATATGTGAGTTTGGGGGCGTGGCCAGCAGCATTTGGATTTAAAGCAACAAGAGACCCTGAACAGTTCATTCTAAAAGGAGATGGAAACAGACAGAAAACCAACCAACTGGCGATAAATTTGCACTTAACTCATGACAGATTTTTTTAAAGATTTACTAACATCCTGAAGTAAAATAACACATATTCAGTCATGTAGTTTTTTTTTTTTTTTTTTTTTTTTTGTAGTTTTTAAATTTCACATTTGCTGTTACTTCTTGTTTTATGAAGGAAAGCAGATGACAGGGGCTTTTGATCAAATTGATAATCATTTCATTTGGTTCTCTCTTTAGATAAAATACTTATTTTTTTGTGGCAATTTTGCAAATTGAGACCATTACGGTAATTAATACCATGCCAAGAAAAAGAGTCATCAGCAATGTCCTTGGATAAGCAACCGCTGCAACTTATCAATCTGAGAGTCGTTATAAGGCCATTTTCAGACTGTTTGTAGTCCATGACTCCACAGAATGGAAGATTATGCACAAGAGCAAAACATTTAGGACTGTTGCCAATCTTCATAGGAGTGAAAGTCCAAACTCTGATCATGCAATAGTGAAAAACCAACAATCTCCATTTTAGACTTTAAAGATTTCACAATTAAATGACGCAATGCTTAGTAAAACACTAAAAATGCATGACTTGTCTCAAAAGATTGACAAAAAAAAACAATATGGCAGCCAACAGGACAGAGGAGACCAAAGAAGAGATGTTTACAGTGGACCCCCAGTCTACTGTATTCATGGTATTCATGGTTTTTAGGATCTCACAACTGTCCACAAATAGCTGAAATGTGGAAACATTTGGGACCCCTCTACAAATGTTTCTAATTGCCAATTTTAGTAGTTCAAACAACAAGCATACCTTAATGTGCGTTAATAGACACAATGGAAACTGCCTTAGCACTACCGCAGAACAGCGTCTACAGTCTTCCTTACAGCCAATCAGAGCCAAAGAAAATAAATGTCACTCCTGGATTGGCTGCTTCGCAAATGCCAACCAATAGAATGCCAAGCAGCATTGCACTTTGGTATTTCAGCAATAGTTTAGACACTCCACGAAAAAGCTTTCCCCAAATATTTTTGTGTTATGATCCACAAAAACTTGTGATTTCATCCACTCTGGACCCTAATAATCAGCTCTGTCTGCATTAAAGAAAAGCGGTGGAGATGATTGGCTTTGCTTGTTACGTTACAGTTGTTGAATCAACCACAAAGAAAAAGATTACAATAAAAAAGTATAAATCTACTGTGGCAGTGGAGGAACTTTACGTTTAGACTTTTAACAGGTGTTTTTCTTGTATTTCCTACTTTGTGTCATGTTAGATATACTGTACAAATACTGAAAATGTCAGTTTTTAAACAACAGAAATGATTTGGACTGTAAAAATACAAAGATGAGAAATATATGTGAAAAACGATACATAATAATCTGTTAAATCACAGCAAAAATCAATTTGACAGTTGATGGAAATGTTATTTGTACAATTAACAATAAAATGTACCGGTAATTTTCTGCCAGGAAGCTCTTTTTTTTTCTTGGAATTTTTTCTTACGGTCTAGCGGTCTAGTAAAAGTCTAAACCTGAAGTCAACCTGATTGAGATACAAACCTTTAATGAACTGAAGCAATACTGGAGGAAAGAAAGAGCCATAATTCCTTTATCACTGCATGAGAGTCTGATAAAGACAGGCAGAAAACGGTGACAGAGTTATTATTGCTAAAGTTATTAAATCTAGGGGTGTACTTAGTTTTTCTTAATCATACTACAGTCATTTATTTATTCATTCCCACTCTATAATTAAAACTTTAATCTTAGTCATTCATGGGTTAGAGTGGATGGTCATAGGGGGATAATTATGGATAATTTATTAGACTGTTGGGTTACTGTAGAGACAAGGCCTTACCATGAATTAAAGTACTGAATTCCATTTTTTTTTCATGCATTTTCATCAGTCTTTACTCCTGAGACAATGTTGAATGATGCACAATGAATAGCTACAAAAATAAACAAGACAAAATAGGTTACTTCTTAGGCATGTTGGTAACTATGACAATGAAAATCACTGCTTTGATGCTCAAGAAGGAAAGAAAAAGTTTCCTTTGAGCCTCTGCAGGGCAGTTTCCCCAAATATTGAAAAGAAGTTTGATATGCTTACAAGAAAGATGACAGATTGTACTTTTGTACAGTTTTAGAGGAAATAGTCAAACCGTTCACTGGTTTTACAAAGAAATGTGAAAATATTATGGACGTTAAAAGCTGCTAGAGATTACAAAATGCATCTGTGTGAAATTGCACAAAATCCATCAGTTCATATATGAGCAATACAAAGATTCAGGGCTAATAACAGTGAGGATTTCATCGCCAAACGCTGGGAGCAATCAATGACAGGAAGGATGAGAAGCAATAATGGCCTGCCTGCATGATGAGGTTAACCCCGCTGCCCCATCTTTGGCCATAAAATAAAAATAAGGGCCCACAGCGCATACCTCATACTGCCATTAGCCTCCATCATTCAGTGCACATCTAGATAACGCCGGCAATCCTGAGGAAACGATTGCAGCACAATTACTCAAGTATCCACATGTGAACCCGCAGCCACCTCTGTTGCAGTCAGCTAAAGGAATCCTTTCAACAGTTGTTAATGCGGTTTATAAAAAAAAAAAAAAAAAGTATTTGCTCTCATCACAACAAATTGGATTTTACAGACATGTTTCATGTCTGTAACATCCGGAAATTTTGCTCATGCGCACAGGGCTGGAGGGCAAAAAAAGACTATTCTTTTACTTGCCATTCCTTGCTGCACTGCCGCGGTAGAACCATTCTGTAAACTAGATGAAACCTGCAGATGTAGGCATCATTGGTGTAGTGCAGTGCACCACAGCAAGGGGAAAAATAAAGTAGAAAAACTGTTGAAGAATAACTCAAAATCAGACGTATTCTTATTTATTATCTCTCTTTGTGTTGCTACATTGCATGAGACCTGTTTCCATAGCAACTGATAGACAACAGCTCCACCGGTGTATCAAAATTCAACACCAAAAAGAACATAAACATTTCCCACAAAAACAAAACATTCAATCCATTACAGTTTTATGTTATCTTGTTTTTGTATTGTTGACAATCAGTAGCAAAGCAACAACCCTTTTTCTTTTCCATAACATTAGTGTCTTAGTGCCTCATATATAAACATAAGGTGCAATACCTTGCGTGCGTGACGTCACATTGGTCACTTTAAAACAGTCTAAGTTCCCGACCAAACTAAGGTTGCTTTCACGTGATGATCCTAAATATGAAAAATGTCACTGCAGCTAATAACATGCTTGGTAGATCTCAACCAGCAATGCACAACAAGCTGCCAAGAAAAACAAGGAGCAAGAGGGTGACAGGAGACAGGTTGGTACTTCTGTGAATGAACGAAAAAGAAAATTCTCCGGTGCCTTTTTGGCCTCATTTTAAGTAATAATCGAGCTCTGAGTGACTTTATCAATCAATCTACAGCAGAACAATTTTAAAACACCCTGCCGAGTGTTCATTGGTTCTTACAACACTGGTGCTTGGTTGAGATTCTCTCTCAATATACAAATACATTTTCATGAAAGCTAATCTGCATTTTAATTTTCCCTGACATGACTCAGTAGCTTATGAAGTATGTAGCTTATTTCCCTTCTCTCTCAGTTCATACAGTGGTAACCAAACAATTTTCAATTTGGAGCTTCAAGGCTCTCAAAGACCTAAATATTCACAACAAACAGTCAAGTTTCCGGCCGTCTAGATGTTCAAAAACAAGTATTTATCAAAACAAGAAATAAAAGATGCAACAGTACATAATAATTACAGTTCGAAGTGCTATTAGGTTCTTGGTTCTGTCAGTACGACATAGTGCAAAACAGAAAAGAAATAGTGCTAATATTTACTTCTTATAAGCAGGAATAACTCTTTCAGAATACGGACTGAAAAACAAACCATCAGTTTATGGGGGAAAACTCAAAGATATCAGGAAGTAACTAACAATACAGGAGTGGTTTGTGATAACTTTGCTCAAATTTAAACTTACATAACATAAGCTAAATATACCTTTGAATCAAAAGGCAAAATGTTCCCAATCCAATTAATAAATCACTTTTTGTGTGTAAATTGTTTTTCAGCGTTACAGACCTTTGTCCTCTATTGACAGGGTCGGCTAAACTGAGATAAATAGACAATCATGTCTACTTATCTATATTTCATAGATGTTTTCAATTGTTGACCCTTTGACCTTTGGTAACTTTCTCACTACGCAGTTGAATAAAAGTAAACATCTCACAGCTCTTATTACCGGTCACTTTGCATGGCTTTGGTGTGGAATGCTTCAGATGACATCATCCTCTACCACTTTTCTAATGCCAGACTCAACAAAAAGCAATAAAAACATGAGAGCGCCCTCTTCTGGATGACAGTGACACTTTTCAGTGATATAAAGCTGAATGACTGAAGTGAAAAACTGTTGCTTTTGTACATAATCAATGTGAAAAGCTGTTTGCTTGTATCAGCAACGTCTCGGAATCTATTTTCAGAATTGCTCGTCATTTAGAATTTTTTTTTTTTTTTCATATTTATTGTGACCCTGAAAACACACACAACATAATTTTGCTAAAGAAACCTCTACTCTTTTCAAATAATAAGCTAATATCCTTGGACATTTTCTGCAGCAGAGCTTATTTAGACAGGTTTTCTCACGCCTCACAATGCCCTACAAAGCAGTGCCTTGTTAGCGTTACACGACCTTGAATTATGAATAAGTGCAAGACCAGCAGCTGAGCACAGAGAGGTCAGGGTGGGTTAATTTCCTCTGTCACATCAACCTTCTCTCCATTCAGGTGACACCAGCCATCCGCAGCAAACACAAAGCTCAATGGAAGAAAGAACTGGGTCTGCAGCGGCACAAACGACGGTCAAGGTCATCAGAAATATTACAGATAAATTGCAGGAATGTTACAGACAAATGTCTGTTGGAGGCTCTGCTAGTTAGTGCATCTGAATGAGGAAACAGCATAAAAGACGGGACAGAAGGACGTGCTGCCTGCTCCTCTGTGTGTCGTTGGCTTGGACTTGGTAATTTGGCGTGAATGATTCTAGGAAAAACTGATGACAGGCTGCACAATATATTTCAAATTCATCCTTACTACATAATAAATATTTTAAATAACTGCTAAATTTACATGAATCTAAATTAGAGACATATATGGTCATAATTTGTCCATTTAAGTTTTACTTATGAGAGATTTGGACATCAGCCGTTTCTAGAAGTCAGTTTTGAACGTTTGGAGACAATTCTTGATAAAAATTAATTTACATTCTTCAAATTATTTCCATTGTTAAAATAAATTGGCTTCAATGACTTAATTGGCTTAAATGTAAATAACTTTATCTGCCGCTTATTTATGTATTTTGTTTAAACTAATCAAGGTATAAATTTAGCTCCCTCAAATAATTAATGTCAAAATGAATAAAAATAATTAAATAATGAATAATGAAAATAAAAATTAGGTAAACAAGAAATGAAAAGAAATATATAAAAATCACATTTGGTTTAATTTATTGAAATATATTAGAAAACCTTTCGAACTATGCAAATAAAAAGAACAACTGTTTTAAAATGTCCAAAGCATGTCCACATTGGTTTTATATGAAATAGAAAAATGTCAGACTGACATTGATGTAAGCATGTTTTAAAGATTGTAAAAGTCTGGATTTAGCTCGCTCAAATGAACACAAAAAATATTAAGAATGAGAAGAAAGTAAAAATAAAAATATATTGAGTTTGATTTACTTAAATATATTAGAAAATCTTTAGAAATGTGTGCTAATTTAAAGAACACAATGCAACTTGGCATCATAATTAAAAGTAACACATGCAGATTAAATGACCATTAAACCTCAGCTGCTCAAAATAAGGTCATATTTGTTTCCAGATTGATTTGGCCTGTCCAGGATCCTGTGATTATTGAATTTCCTTCATATTTGGATCACAAAAAGCAGCGTGAAGCCACGAGTGGTGGCAGTTAGGGTTGGTGGGGTCACAGTATATCCCCCACTTCATAATGACACCAGACATGTTCAGTTGCTCCACTGACCCAGATTGTGACATTAAATACCAAAGTAAAAGGCTGCAGTCCCTTTTCACTCATACCAGTAGCAGTTTGTGTATTTTACAGCAAGAGAGACATATCGGTTTACGAAACTCATCTTGGGCAGAGAAAGCAATCCCTCCCAGTGGTCCCTGAAGCTCCAAGCTCTTGCAGAGTAAGGATTTCACGGCTCTTTGATTACTCTGGAAAATATCTCAGCAAAATCAATAGCGTGAATGCCTGGCTGGTGGCTGCTGCCGCGTATTTATTACCCTAACATCAGTCTCCAGGTAGAAACTGATGCTTGCTGTGGGCTGTGATACAGTCTGCAGGCAGGTTTCAATTTCCTGCCTTTTCATCAAAGTCTGTGGGATGATATTTATGACATCAAACCCCCAAAAACGCTGCACTGACATGCATATTAATTGTGTTTATCCTGTACATTGTGGCGGATATCTTTCAAAGCTGTCGTGTTGGGAAGAAATTCTTCAAAAGGAGAGATGCTGAGTAAGAACAACTGACTTAAAACGGACCAAAAGCTGGCAGAGATAGAAGAACATGAGTCAAACCCTCTGGGTAAAACTTCCTGATGCAACTGAAACGGGAGAACGTCTGTGGCTCCAACCAGACGTACACAAGCTAACCGGCATGAAGGAATCATTTCTCACTTTAGCGTAATGGCGTAATAGCGTAATGTATCCTGTTGTAGCTGTTATGGGTTTCAAGAAAAGTTGGGTAAGATGATTTGTTGGGGTATTGTGAGATCCTGAGGTATTAAATGGTCATGGATTTTTAAAAAATGGACGAGCATGAGCTTTGAAGACTCTTAGGATCAACTGGTAAAACTTCCTGATGCAACAGAGACATGAGAACGTCTGGAGCTCCAACAAGATGTATCAAGGAATCATGTCACCTTAGTTTTACGGGTATTATACCTCCTAGGTTTAGCGGGTTTTCACTCCAAAGATTCATCGGCATAATGTGAGCTCTTGTTGCATGAAAGACATTTAGTTGGATTCCAGGGTTTACCCAATTTTCCTACAGTAAAATTCAAGCAATTTTCAAGGTAAGTATTCAAACTTTTCCAGCACCACACTTTGGAAATAAAAACAATACAAATTAACTAAAAAAGGCAGTTTCAGTTCACAATTTTATGTCATTTATGACTGTTAATATTATCTTCTGGTAGTATTTTACATTAAATGTAAAAAAGAAGAAATAAATGTAAAAAATGTTACGTTTTGAAATGTCTCTTTCACATACCTCATACACCTGACCAGTCTCAGGTCTGACCAGTCTCAGGTCTGACCAGTCTCAGGTCTGACCAGTCTCAGGTCTCGTAAACCAGTTTCTATTTGCTGTTTCAGTTCCCGCTGTTATTAAAGGCTGTGGATATGAAGGCGACTGACATACATAGAAACTGTGTTCATTCCCTTTATTGTGGCGGAAACATTTCTGAATTATCCTTTCACAAGCAGAAATCCTAAAAAAAAGAGTTGCTGAGTAGAACCAAAACCTCGGATGGTTCACAAAGATAAATGGTTGTGAGCTTTCCAGCCTCAGCGATTGACTGCTGAAACTTCCTGAGGCTAAAGAAAAAGGGGCTGAACTGTCTGGAGTTACAAATACTATGCAAGCTATTTATTGTTGATGTCAAATTAAAAGGGGTTCTAATTACAGTTTAATTGGTATTTCCAGTCTAAGATGTTTATTGTTCTGAAAAGGTCCCAATGAAAAGTAAACAACTCAGTCTAAATAAGTGGAATAAAATTTAAAATTAAAAAAGCCAGGAACTCCTTGTCAAATACATCAGAAGGAAACAGCAACTTTTCTGTGTTAATATATGCTAATTTTAGATACATTGTTTTTATGGAGCTACTGTAAAAGATGATGTTCCAAAAAAAGGAGCAATTATAAATACCATGTCATATTCCCCACATTTCAAGAATAACAAGAGCTTTTCAGTTTGTAAAAATGTTAGATTCATAAAGCCTGAAGGGAGCAGGAAGCCTCTTACAGATCTTCACCTCAGTAGATGCTGAGATCTATAATTTTCAAACCTCACAGGACTCACTGAAATGCTGAACTGCTACAACCTTCATCTATATAAGTAAGTATTTATTGGAAGCTAATGATATCGTGTGAAATATTTGTAACACCCGAGGCAAAAAGAAGAGCACTGCATGTACAGTATGTTATTTGTCAGTACAAGTCGGTTCAGAAAGTTACTGACACTTAAAACTGGTCAAATGAGAGTCGGCCGGTGTTAGAACGTTGAGTGAAACGACATAAGTTTATGGTATACAACAATAGTGTTATTTTAGAAACAGTTAATTTGCTTATGTAGCTTCCCTGCATTAGTGGATTATTTAATATTTAATCACAATCATTGAGCACAGTAACTTAATGTTTTTTTTTTTTTTTTGTTTTTTTAAGAGGGCCTTTATTTTTAACAAAATTCACATTTTAAACAATTTTATACTTCTATTTGGGTTTCTAATGCTTTTAATAGGAGCCCAAAAGCTGAGCTCCAGCAATTTTTTGGCATTAAGTTAAATGTTTTTGTTTTTTTTTGTGTCTGGAAAATGAGTCGTTTCAAAAACCTTCCCACTGCTAAGTCACACTACACTGTTTTACCTAGCAACCTAAATGGAGCTCTGCAAAGTTTGTTAGTTGATTTTTTTATTTTTTTACGCAGTACAATGGCTGCTGGAAAAGGATTTTGTGCAAAAACTGTAATGATCATTGATCATGTTTTGTACAGGCCATGGGCCTATCCTAACCCGTTCAAGGAAGTATAATAGGTCACCTTATAGGGAAAATCTCTCAGCTTGCAAAAGTTGTGATGGCATCCATGTCTGTGCCCATCTCCAGCCTAGAAAAAGACAACTATTTAACCAAGAGTCCAGACATTTTTCCTTCAGCTCCAAATGTTGCCTATTGAATATTAAGCCAGAAAAAAAAAACATGATAATCCATTGAACATCTTTTCTGATTTGCAGATTAGGTTTCGAAAGCATAAAGCAGCACTGCATGAGTCACATCAGGATAAAACAGTACTGTATGTTTATGTGTAGAGAGACACATCCAGCTGCCAGTTGGTAACATCATCCCTCAAAAGAAGAATTATTTCCTTTTGCTACTTGCCTGCATGTGTGAAATCAAGCAAGTCATGTTCCTTCTCAGATGTATGTGTTGATTGATAATGCAGCTATCGGGGATGCAAGGCAATTCATATGCAAAGCAGATCTTTTCTTATCTTAACTTTCTACTGACACAGAGATAATTCATAGCGGAGGATACATTCAGTTGCATAGCAACATGCAATTATGCAGGGTGTCTGGAGAGTGGATGCTGGATGTATCACTCTCCATTACCTCCCATCCACACCAGAGTTGGTGGTTTCCCCAACTCTGTGGCGTCAATTAACCATGTGTATAACGAATCCATGGCGACCCGTCGCCCGACTCATAACATGCTCACATGCCAAATTCTTTAAGTTCAAATCACTTAAAAGGGCCTGTCTTCAAAAGAAGTGACAGTGGGAAGATGAAACGCTGCAGTGGGCGGAGTGGGATAAAATGGCTGCAGCGGGGCTCAGAAGGAAAGCAGATTAGGCGTTCTGAAGGGTGCTGTGTGACATTTTGGCAGGAAGAAAAACTGAACTGCTTTCATTTCAGGGTCACATGATGCACCTGAAGTTGAAGAAGTTCATTTCATCTGCCGGGAAAGGAACAATAAGGAGCAGACAGGAGAGCTGCAGGTGTGGCTAATGCAGCATTAAGAGTGTCTTCATCTCGCGATGCAACGAGTCGAAAATGAAGTAAGATTAGAGCAGATGTCTGACCGTCCGTCCATCATCACTGATCATAACCCAACCACTGCAGAAATATCTGAAAATTTCAGTCTCAAAACTCTAACATACATTTAACTTATTTTATTTTTTTTTATTTTACCAAGACAAAACCAAATTTAAACTAAAAACCTATTATCAAAGGGGTACTGTCTAAGAGGCATCAACAAATACAACACAAAAAGTTACAGTAAAAAAAAAAAAGTCAAGCTATAATAAACAGGAACAAGTCATTGAATCAACCTCAAGAATGTTTCGTTTGGACGTAAAAGAACTCAAGAAGATAAATTCAATCTCAAAGTATTTTGTAGTACGTTCCAAGAAGAGGAAGTAGAATGAATGAAAGCTTTCTTATTGAACTCAGTCCGAGCCAAATGGCAGAACGAAGCAGCAAATCGTATGAGAGAAAAGTCAACATTTATCAGTGCAAATGGAGTATGAAGGAGTTCAAGTAATGCCCTGTAAATGAAAGTTAACCAATGGGAGTTCCTTCAGGCATCCATGAGTATGAAGGATTCCTAGGAAACCTGGGCTTTTCTGCTCACAGTTCATCGGTTTTCATGCCTTTATTCAGGAAACTAGGCTTTAAATCAACTCCCTCAAACTTCAGGTTTACCCCAAACCAAACTTTAACTAAGTGCAACCATGAAATTTTTTCTTTGAAATCTGAAGTCAAAAGTCTTTGTGTTCAATTGAAGGAGTGAGTATTTTGACTTGGTCGCCCTGTATGTTGCCAACGGACACCGACACATCAGCGATTAAAACTCCTGGATTCTGTTTATTTATGTAATGGAGCTGAGCGGCAGCTCGAAGCGCCACATGCTGAGAATCCATTTCAGTGTTTTAACTGAATGTAATGAGGCGGCGTTTGATAGCCGGCGTACACAGAGCGGTAATGGATCAGGCTCTCCCTGGCAGATACGGATCTCTGGAAAGAGCCTGAATCACCGGTGGGTAATGATCCAACAGATCAAAGTCAGCATGATAAGTAGGAAGTTTGGAATAGTGATGATTATCAGCATTTGATTTTTACTAATGACACGCCTCTCCGCTCATTTGTGGGGTTCATTGTGGTTGTTGATTAATTTCCCTGGAAAATAAAAAAATGTACTCAATGGAAGTATAATCCGTCTTGGGTGTGAAAAGCAGAGGAGCAGCTTTAGATAACTTAAAACAGGGAGGTTAAAGGTCATCCCAAATGAAATTTAAGACCTGTATTAAAATAAAATTGCATACTTTATATAATGACAAGCTTTTTTACCCAGAATGCACATAACATCATATGGGTTGACAGACGTGAGCCAGTGGCAAAGACAAATGTTGTCCAGCCAAGTGACAATAAATTTACATAGACATAAACATTTGCCTGACAGAAAAGTCTCACAAAAAAAAAAAAAAAACTTCACAGATTACATGAGATGAAATAGTCCAACGCCAACAACTACATATTTTCCAATAAAGTTTTAAGACTTTACATGAATTTAAGACATTTTAAGGAGGCATGGACAGCCTCTACTTGAAGTTCAGTCGGATTAGATCCAAGACGTGGTTGTCCAAAAGGAGGCAGCAGGACTCAGCCATCCTCTAAATTAGAGGATCTTTAGGAAAAGGAGCACTCTAATGGCGAAGCCGCACCAGCACTCCTGAGAACTTAATGAATAAGACATTTCATGATGATTTTGCTCATTAGTCTCTTTGCACTGCGGATTCCTCGCTCTGCTCCTCCGCCGTGGGTTTCTAACATCTCGTTTTAATGAGGTCCGTGAGGGAGTCACCGCCTGCCCTCGGTGGGGTTCAGAGGTCACGAGTTGTCATTTTCACTTACTGAGAGTCTTGTAGAGAGGCTGGCAGTGACTCGCTGCCGTACAAATTGACAATCGAGTTACACTCCTCACTGTAATGGCATCGTCCTACCTGCAGGCTGCAGCCACTCTCGCCTTCTGAGAGGCTGATGATAGAAATATCAACGATGCTTTTAAGGAGATTTAAGGACGGGGGAGGGGTCTATTAGACAGAAATGCAAACATTTAGAAACTATTTCTAAAGAGCAGGAAGGGTACTTCAGCTGATTTTACACACAATTATAGTGGATTTGTTTGGTAATATCTACAAACAGCCGCCTAGATGGAAGGGAAGGGAAGAGAAAGAGAGAAAAATAAGGAAGGAAGAAAGGAAGGAACATAGAAAGGAAAGAATGCAGGAAGTAAGGGCATGGGAAGGCAGGTAGGTAGGGAGGAACTGGAACCAGTTTGGTGACCCCACTAAATGGTCACAAAGCGTGTTAGTGACCCTAAGCGTCCCAAACACATCGCCTTTCATTTTCAGTTGTGGGTGCAGCGCTGCTCGCTCCATATGATGAAATCTTTAACGTTACCAACAGAAAACCGCTGCCAACCTCCTCAGCCAGCTAAAACGCCACTCAACACCCACCAGAGGCTTTTCAGAAGCCGCCACCACTTCAAAATCTGATGAAGAGCGATAAAATGATCCCTGGCGCTCTCATTTAACTTTCACACATCAGTATATTTATGTAAATACTTTGTATTTATGATATTTCCAATAAACTCAGGATTTTGCAGTCTGGTTGCAGCCACATGACTCACACCTGTTTAAAGCTCTTAATTTGGTAACTATGCCAACCAGTTGGGTGTTTGTCTTGCAGACATGTGGATGGCGATTCATTTGAAGTTTTATCTGAGAGCAGAATTTACTCCAATGCTCACTACGATCCTGGAATCAACTTATGTTAAGACAGGAAAAAAAATCCAGTCATATTTGCCAACAATAACCAAATGACAGCCTGTGAACATATAGTGACTTTTTAGATTTATTTATAACCACTTTTTCACCCCGAGTCATTCTTTATGCTAATTA
This sequence comes from Poecilia latipinna, assembly GCF_001443285.1. NCBI lineage: Eukaryota > Metazoa > Chordata > Actinopteri > Cyprinodontiformes > Poeciliidae > Poecilia > Poecilia latipinna. The sequence continues at coordinate 75,507 of NW_015113798.1, forward strand.
ATGCATCAGATGAAGAGCAAATATTTCCTGAACCCGCCTCGGGGACCGAGCAGATGGTGTGGGTCAAGCCACCTTACAGAGCTGCCAACCCTGAAGGAATTTCATTACTTGGAGGTTTTATTTGACGGGTTCGGTGTCTCATGATGGACGACTGGAGGTGTGGAAGTTTAGCTTTCGGAAAGGCTACAACACCTGGTTTCATAAGCGACTTCTCCCTCGGTGAAAAACACTGATTAAATTAGCACTTTCCTTTCTCTTGACCTGAGAGAAGTCGACCTCAGCAGCATTCGAAGCTCGAGTCCAGATGCTGTTTCTTGGGATGCTCAGAACTTTGTGAAGTTTGTCCATCAGAGTTTAGCCGCTGAGTGTGTATTCAGCGGCTAAAAATGGCCAAAAGCATCCAAGTAATTAGACAATCTTTTACTTTTAATTAGCAAAATTTTAACCAAATTTCTTATTGAATGGAAACACTGCAATCGCAAAATTGTCTGTTTTCAACATTAACGGATTAGCGACAAAGTTTTGCGCACATTTGTAATGGAGACGCAGCTAGTGTCTATGCAGAACATTTGCTCTTTGCTTTAGCTTTATGAAGCAGCTGCCGCTACAACTATTCATAGAATGACTTTTAAAAAAATATTTAAGTTATGCTTCACTATTCCGTGCATTGGGTGATTATTTGCGTTGTGCAAAGTTTTTATGTCCAGCAATGAGCTGTTGATGAACGCTAAGCAATATTAGCAGCTATGGAGGGAACAAGGGGCAGAAAGAAGTGCCGCAATGAAAGAAACAAAAAGTGTCAAACGTGTGGGATTACTTTACCCAAACATTTTTATTCTTTAAATAAGTTGANTAAGAATGGCAATGAGGAAGAGATGTTACAGTTAAATGTACCTTCATCAAAGAGTAAGTCATGCGGTCATAATGTTCAGGTTTATAGTCACACTTTTTGTTCCGCTTGAGTGCTGATTTAACTGGATCTTTGACTTTTTCTAAGTTTAAGTTTCTCTGCTGCACATCGTACAAGACCAAGACCCAATCAGAATTCCTCAGAACCACCGGAGGATGTTTGAACCTTGAACTCAGCGGGCTTCACACTGGATAAAACAGGCTTCTGAAATTGTCCTTCCCAAAGACCTGAATAGACCTCCGCTCAAGATTTCTACACCTTGCTTAAATCAAGCAGGACCACAGCCAATAAAAAGGAAGGCTACCAATTCAGATAGTACAATTTTTATTCTCTTTTTTTGGTTCAGAGAAAATGTTTTCTCATTTAAACCTTCTGAACTTTCTGTTGTGAGTTTGGTTCCTCCCTTTTAATTAAATGGCTCTCCTCTGTCACCTCTTTGATACTTCAATATTTCAAAAATGAAGGTGTCACGCTCACCTGTATTGAGTCGCCTTGCCACTGGAGATCCCTCATCTTTGCTGTGAATACAACTTTTTGTTGAGAAATATCTAGTGCTCTTGAGCTTCCTTTTAGCTGTAATAACGCAGCATAGAGGGACCGCAGAGATGTGACACTGTTCACCTTTCAGGTCACACACAGTTTCTCCTGTGGTGTGTTGTGTTTTGCAACAAAATAACTTAGATTCTTCTACACAACCAGACTAAAACCATGAAGAGACTGATTAGCGTTTCCTACTAGCTGCTGAAAATCCAAATGCAGAATCATCACTTAAAGGGCAAATTGAAGCTTTGAAGCTTCAACTCATAAGCTTCATACATTTTCTATGTACATGGTGCTGTTTGTCAAGTAGCTTTGTGTTGTTTTTGTTGTTGCTTATTTGCTAGAAACAGATCAAGACAACCTAATGCCTGCATTGCAGTGTTTGTAGACATGGCTAATTCGCAACACCCTCAAAGGACCGTTTACAGTTTCAATGAGAAGTTAAGATTAAAAGTAAATACAATAAAATGATCAAAAAGAGATATACAAATAAAGTATTTAACAGCACTGAATCAAAACAATTCTGCTCATCTTTAGTCAATTCTTAAGCCTCCAATTGAATATTTTATGGTCTTAAAATCAGGTGGTTTTGTTTTCAAAACTTACACCTTCTAAAAGGGAAGATCATGATTTGTAGTGCTTGTATAGATTCTGTTGCTATTCCGTTTCTCAACAAATGATTGATGCATTTATAAAACAGTTTAAGAAAACAAATCTGCAGTTGTCATTAAAATGCTGAATATATCCAACATAACTTAAAAGGAATTTGATGCCTTGAAATTGACCTCTGTCTCTTTAAGAAGCTCCTACTCTTTCCAACGCTCCGCCTTCAGCACGGAGGAGCTGTGTGGAAATGGGCGGAGCTTCATGAGAGGAAACTCTGAGTGGTTGATTCAAGGATTCCTCAAACAGGCATGAAAGAATCAAGGCAACATATTTTTGATGAGCAAAAATAATCACTCGTCACTCATTTTTAATATATAACGATAAAAAAAAAGTCAATTTGACATATTTTACGATTACGATCAGAACTCCGACCTTCTTACGATGACTATCTGCGTACCGCTGTCTTTTGTCAGTCTTGGCTGGTATCCAGTCCCTGTCTTGCTAAGGGAAACACTTTCTGCCACACATTTGCAGAGATTTTTCCCTAACTACCTTCCCTTATTGCTAACACCTGCATCAACCCCAGTGTGGCCGGCAACCATGAACAACTACGTTCAAAGAGAGATAAAGCTGTGTCTTTGAAGTGATACCCAAATATTGTTCCAATATTTCCCCGGCTTTGAGACACGGCGGGGTCTGTACAAGCTGCGAACATGTGAGCCTTAAACAATCAGAGAAGACCAGAAGGTTTTTCCATAAAAGGTAAAAAAAAAAAGCCTGAAAAGTCTTAAAGATTTTAGAGCTTAAATTGGCTGGTTGATAATCTGGCTATGTTTCTTTCATTATTTTAGTCAAAGGCCTTTATTTTCTCACCAGTAGAAAGAATTACATTGTGTGATTTAAAAAAAAAAAAAAAAAAACTTTGTCTTGACTTTGATTCAAGCAGCTGTATTTTTTCTCCTAAATTTTGGGAAGTCTCTACATTGGCAGGTCTTAATGATATGCCTTGATGCAAAGAAAAGAGAAATATAAGCTATATCACAAGAGAATTTTATTAAATATATCACATATTTCGTTTAACAAATAACCATTTTACTGTACCTGTCGTGGGGATGAATAGCGATCAATAAAAACATGTTTCTTGCTATTTAAATGTACAGCATATGTTCTACAACATGGGTAAGAAATGAATCAGAATCAACTTTATTTGCCTGGTCTCTGAACTCCAGGTTGCCCAAAAACGGATTCTCTGCTGAATTTATGAATTTTAATAGCTGTACTTTGTGTTACAAAACTGATTATGCTAATTTTATATTTCATAAAGGTCCCTAAAAGTTTGATAAAGAAAGCTTTTATTCAAATGGTAAAATTTCTATTTTTTTATTTTTATTTTTTTTACATCTAATTTAAATTGGCTGCCTGAAAAGAATGTGTAATTTACTTCCAAATGTCAGCTGTTGCAATTGTCACTAGTCCATTAAGAGTTAAGCAAAACAATAATAAAAAACATTTGAATAACACATACACCAGATAATGTATCAGTAGAAACACAACCACTCTCTCACATTGTAAACAGAGATCATTATGTGGGACTTTTATATAGCAACAGAAGTTGTTGATTATTGTTGCCGAGATGCGAGTCAAACACGGGGAGAGAAAAGAAACCCAGAGACAAGACGACATGGATCCAGAGCCAGACAGAGTGACCGGAGAGAAACCCAGACAGTCAACAGACGAAGGAAGTGATGAAAGTGGGAGACTCTGAAATCAAAAGCAGCACCGACAGAGCAGAACAGGAACAGAATCATGACTGAGCTGTAGATGGGACCTACAGCCGCTTCCAAAATGATTCATACCTACTGAATATTTGGTCATGGTAGAAACTTCAATCTAATGTAAACATTTGTGGAGGGTTTTGTGATAGAGCAGCAGAAAATGATACATAGAAAATATATTTTTCAGACAGCTTCATAGCTAGCTAGACAGATGGAACGATATGATTTGTATTTTTCTCACCTGACTTTCCTGTCTGGACAGCAAAGTGTCAGAGCCGCCCCCTCATCAAGGCCTAATGGCTCATCTGATGAATGGAAGCATTCCTTAATATCACGGCAGGCGGCTATTTTAAGGATCACCAGTTGTCACCAACTGGAAGCCCGGCTTCGTTTTAATGAGGCCAGGAATAAGCCTGCTTTTGATTTTTCATCTTTGGCTTTTTGTGTTAATCTTTTGGCTGCCTGTGTAAAGTTCTTATGTAAAATTGACTTTTTTGAGCTTTACATCATGTTGTAATATTATCCTCTCATCAGACCTGGAGTGTTGCCTTGGTTCCTTTATGCATTTTTGAGAAATCCTTTAATATCAAGTTGCTGCCATTCAGCTGTGCAAAACGCCTGAGTGGACCTAGCTCTGCCTCCGAGGCTTAGCTCCTCCTCTGAAATGCAGTTTTCAAGCTTCAAAGCTTCAGCCTCACACAGAATTCCTCCCCCCACTCTTCTCCTTCAGACTAGCCTGCAGCAATTAGCAAACACCTGGTGGAACTGCGCATCAGCTGAGCTCAATGCTGGTAAAAACGTTGTTAAAGGGTTAATCATGGAGCGATGTTGTGATGACTTCCTGAAGGTGAAGCGTCAGAAAGAGCAGGAGATTCTCACAACGATTTAACAACATGGCACTACATATAGGGCTGCCATTCAATGTAATGTAAACATTTGTGGGGGGTTTTGTGATACCCCCCCCCCCACAAAATCCTCAAAGAAAACTACAGCAGAAATATAATGAAGTTGTGGAGTTTTAGCGGTGAGGAAGAGAACTGTGGAAGAAAACCTATTTAAAAGCTCCATGGGATTTAACTCCAGACATGCTGATAAGAGTTTAACTCATTTAGGATAAGGTTTGTGGTAAAAGGAATCTACCTCTCTTGGAGTTGCTTCATTTCTTCATTTATGTGATTAAAATAAAACCAACCTGAGATATCAGCACACCATTAGCGCACGGTGAGGCAGGAACAAAATCGACATGAAGATTAAAACAACACGGGGGCACAAGACGGAGAATCTGCTGACGAATGAAGAAACCCCCAGCAATATTAGAGTGGAGTTGAAAATAGCAGAAGCAATCCGGGTGGGTAAATTGGCAATTTATTTATAAAAGCAGGTGGAGAGCAATCAGAAATGAGAAGGTTTGATAAAAACAAAACAAAGCAAAACAAGAAGTGAGGCTAAAGACGAAAACATGGTGAGGCCAAATTATGCACCTTTTAGTTTTCAGCCAGAGATCTAAAAGCCTGTAGGCTGCAGCAGGAAGATCTGCTGAACATTCACTGAATGTTCAGTGGCTTATGGCCACCGCATAAAACACTAATTTAAATTTAAAACCATTGTGACACAATCAAAAAACCTGTTTATGACTGGGAATGTCCTGATCCTGGTGTGTGTGTGCGTGCGTGTGTGTGCGTGTGTGTGTTTGTTTCTTTGTTTGTTCATGTGAGTCTTCCTAATCTTTGACTCCTTGCCAGGTTAAATTTCCCATCAACGTCTGGATGCAGCAGAATCCTGGTCTCAGAAAATTCTTCCCTTATTGTACTTTGCGTTTCTACTTTCTGTGTCCTTTGAATGAGTCTGCATATGGGTCAGGAACATTCTTTTAATCCTAATCTTCCATTCGCTTCAGTTAAATTACATTACTTAAATCTGCAATGGGTACGAATAATAACAATTCTGCAAGAGTTGTTCAACTAGGAGTCAGGTTATTCTAGAGTACTTCTCCCTCTTTACAGATTTCTTTTGGTTTGCGTTTTGGTCTTGATTTAGTATTTGAGACAATCAAACATTATCAGACAAAAATGAACTGAGAGAACACAAAATGCAGTTTTCAAATGATTCTGTTAAAGAAAAACACTTTCCAAGTCAAAATGACCCTCTGTGACAGACGTTCTTTCCCCCTAAACGTAATAACTCTTTGTGCCATCAAGTGTTTGGGACTAGATTCAACACTCTTGCCTCGGTCTTCTTTGCGAAATTGCTTTCAATTTCCCACAACGGACGGTCTTTGAGAATGAACGGTTTATATTGTTAATCGTTGAGCCAGTGTGTACTGGTGCGTTTTTGGTCTTTAAGCTTAAAGTCACCAACTGATGGCTGAACATTCTGCTGTTGGATTTTTTAGACAGGTAATATTCATGATTTCACCCAGACCTTTTAAAAAGTCTTTTGGATCATCAAACTGTATAACATTAATATGAGACAGGCCTTTGTGTTTGTGATAGCCAGCAGTGGTTCTGTCCTTTAAACCCTCCGGTATGCCATGTTTGCCTCTCCTGAGAAGGTTCACCACTGTTTTCTGTTTTCTCAGTGTGTTTTAATAGGTATTTTCACTGGTAGTCCAATAGACTCGGTTTGAATAGGGACCAAAATTGGAACATTTGTTGCATTTTCAGCTGCTGCGGTTCGGTTTCCCACTGCACTGTGTCAAACCAAACAAACTAATTGACAAACTTGTTCTCCTCCTCGCCTATGGTGGCGCTGCACCAATAACTACAGAAGGAAATGACAGTAAAACCTCTAAAGAAGACACTGAGTGCAACTTCCTTCTTCATAAAATGTAAATAAAAACAAAGCAGCGTCAAAATCAATCAAAAAAATCAAAAAATAACATTTTTCTGTGGGGATTT
>NW_015113798.1:86339-86867 GCF_001443285.1 Poecilia latipinna
TTACTGGATAGGAATAAAAACAACATTAAGGAAACATGGAATATTTTAAATAGAGTTATTAGAAAATCTAACAATAACAACTATCCAGACTATTTTATAGATAATGAACAGAATATTACTGATTTGAAAAGTGTCGTCAATAAATTCAATAGATTTTTTGTTAATATAGGACCTCAATTAGCAGAAAAAATACCGACTACAAAAACTGCAACTCAGCAATATCAAATTGAGAATAATCCCAGCTCCTTATATCTCAACCCTGTACTAGAAGAAGAAATCATAAACATTGTGAATAACTGTAAAAATAAGACTTCCACTGACTATGATGATCTGGACATGAAAACTATTAAAATAGTAATTAAAGGAATCTCTAAACCACTAACTTATATTTGCAATTTATCATTTCAAACAGGATCATTTCCCAACAAAATGAAAATAGCTAAGGTCAAACCAATGTATAAAACTGGCAACAAACCCCTTTTTTAGTTCACAGTGTCAGCATTAGGGAAAGATAGGCTGGATTATTGA